>NW_011888865.1:5965210-5979899 GCF_000151845.1 Pteropus vampyrus
GATGTTTAAATGCAATCATACAATGGAAGGAGAAAGAAAGTACAAAGTGAACTTTAAAGCAGCAGTTAAAAGAGACAAAATCCTGTTCTTTATTAAAGGAAAATCTGAGGATACAATACTTCCCACACATTCCTTTCAAATTATACCCCTAATGTCTATGGATGATAGTCATAGTGGCCTAGGAAATTATATCAGTTAGAAAATACCACTAATAATGTGGCTTGAAAACTTTTTCAGCGGTATAGGTTTATAATCAAATTATAGGTATCATAACTGGCATAATAGTAATAATTTATACATCAATATATCCATTAATTATTCATTCATAACTATTTTTAAGGTAGCCCATTAACCACTGAACATAAAAAACTGGTAACTATCGGAATATAGTTAGAAAATTCCAAACTATATATGTAAATTTATAGGCATTTTCACATGCATCCAACCATGTGTTACATTAAGCAATACAGAAAAATGTTTGAATTTGTAATCATAAACATCATTTAGTAGCAAAAATGATTATTTATTTTACAATGTGAAGAGTTCATACTTTAAGTTACTTTAATGGCCTGGAAAGCACACTACTGTCTTGAATGAATTGGAATTTCCAATCATATCTAACATACAAAGTAGCCATCATCTAAATACCTTTAACCACATTATAAAATAAAAAATCACCAACTATGCTATGCCCTGTAATGAAAGCATAACTGACAATCCTCTTCACAGTAACTATAGAAAATAAGCTTTTATCACCAAGTTAGGCAAAATAACGAACACTGAACTCAGGCTTTCCTGGCTTCTCATCCAGGCTCCTCCACGTATTAGCAATATGAGCATATGAAATTGAGCCTATGATTTAGCTTCCCTGTGCCTCAATTAACTCCTATATAAAATAAGGACAAAAACTTGCCTCATAAAATATTTTGAGGATGAAATGTGGTAACAAGTAAATACTGCTGGCATTTAGCTCATGCTCAGTAAATGTTATTAGTTTCCTTTTACCTCTAGAATGAAGCAAGGATGTCAACCTTCACAGAATGAGGAGTTACGAGTTAAGTCATACTTCTGTGAGCCACTTCAAGCTTGAGTTTAAGTTTGGTATGGCTCTCATTACCATCCCAGACACTTCCAAGACAAGCAACTATCCTTCCTTCCAGATTAGAATGCCCTAGGACCCAGAGCAAAGTCAACCAGTCTGAACAGAGACTGAGGAGATAAAGATTTAAATTTGCTTAATAAACCCTTCCTTATAGGTTTAAGAAGCACCTTAGACATTACTTTTGAGGGACATATAAGCCATAACAGATACCAGTAGCTTTTCCTCACAATATACCTCCTTACTACTACAATAACTCTCTTCCCTGACATCAGCTGACCAGTATATAATACGTTCAAGGCACAGTGCTAGGTATTAGACATCTCTCTATTTCACATCAGCGTAGAATGTTTAGGTCATAATTTCTTAGCATGTAAGATATATATGATACCCAAGATACATAACTTTACAATTTATTATTTCTCAGTCCATGGAGCACACTACAGACCATCAGCCCCTTGGACACCGTGTGATTGATGTTGATCCTGCCTCACTGACACCAGATTCTAGTTGTCTCTGTGAATCCATGGTTCACTCTAAAAAACAAGGTAGCTGCAAATTTCTTCCTGTTATGCTATATTAAATGGCACAGACCAACAAATATTAATGTAAGGGCATAGTCGGCTATATATTCTGATGTAAAAGCATTTAATGTAGAATTCCTTAGTTTAAGGTTATGCTCCACTTCTCCTAGGAAGTCTTTCCTGGCATCCCATGGAACTGGAAGATACCTCCGTTTTGACCTCTCACACAGCATTGAGCCTCCCTGTGATCTCTCTCTTATAATTTTAATTGTTGGTGTAATTGCTGGTCTTCACCAGCAGGCTCTACTCTCTGTGAAGGTATGGGTTTTATTGGTCCTCATCCACATCATACCCTAGGGAACTGGCATTCTGCTTTGTTCATAATCAATGCTTAAGAATATTTGTAGAATGGCTTAAATTAGCAATGTAATGCTTCTTCTCAAGGTTAAATAAGAATGTTATTTCCTCATATTTGGAGAGAACTTTTCAATCTAATAAGTATTTTACAAACACACACCCTCATTTGTAACTTGAATGTTTCCTTTCTTCCTATTTGTTGGTACACACGTTACACTAACACAGGTCTTGACACATAGACAGCAATTAATACTTCCAAAAAAATGGATTAGTTAATAAATTAAGCCTTAACATTTTAATTTTTATTTTCTATGGACCCTTATCTACAATGAAAAGTTCCTATGCCATATAATAGATTTCTATTGTGTTCCTGACTAAAGCTAGAGTCCTCTAGTGGTCAAACTCACTTTTTCAGATTTTCCATTACATA
Source organism: Pteropus vampyrus (assembly GCF_000151845.1). Classification (NCBI taxonomy): domain Eukaryota; kingdom Metazoa; phylum Chordata; class Mammalia; order Chiroptera; family Pteropodidae; genus Pteropus; species Pteropus vampyrus. The sequence goes on from NW_011888865.1 coordinate 5,967,621, forward strand.
GCCCATAAATGTGGAAACCACAAGATATTAGAAGATTATTCTGAGAGCAATGTATTTTAAAGGTAAGTGTTGGCTTGCTCTATTTCTTGTTAAATGTTTATGTAATTATAACTTCATACTTAACATGTTTCCATTAAAGTAAATATGGTACTTGATTTAAAATAAACAGTTTTGGTTAAATGCTCATGCATTAGTGGTTGTTCTTAACACTCGTCTATTAAAATAAAAACATTCTAAGACATTTCGTATCTGTGCAAGAGTCTTTCCACACTTTTGTTTTTAATTCCAAACTGATTCTATCCTCTCATAAGACCCATGTTAAAATAAATTAGGAAATAATTATAATTTATTTATTATATATAATTATAATTTAGAGTCACACTAAGAACGCACAGAAAAAATTTCCCTCTCTGGTTCAAGAGGACCAGGTATTATAATTTAGAGTCACACTAAGAACGCACAGAAAGAATTTCCCTCTGGTTCAAGAGGACATTTATGTAAGTTTCTATTTGTTGAAATGTTAAGAATGACCAAGTTATCTTGTAGTTTAGTTGCCCAGAGGCAGCATGAGGAGAATTCGTGTTTTTCACTGTGAGTCCCAGATCTTTTTCAGCCATTTTTACATATTCCATCTAGTTCTGAAATCCAAAACAAACTTCTATATTTGAACACAGGAATCTTGTATTAAATCCATTCTCTCTCAAGAACATGTGGGGCTAAAGACTAAAATCTATCAGGCCCATTAGCATGAATGATAACAGCCCAGACACAAAAATGGCCGAGGAGTTAAGAGAAGGTGACTCTGCTCAGCTCTAAAATAATTCAGAAAAGTTAATAAAGCAAATTAAAATTAAAACTTGTAGATTTTAACATTTACCTTTTTTGGTATGACTATATGGTTTTAACACAACACTATCAATGGAATCTATAATTTCAATACATTTTTAAAATATCACCTTAACTCTATTGGGTTATAAGTAATAAGATGCCTCCTGCTCAACAAATGAGAGATCTATTTGTTACCTACAAATTTAGTCTGCCTGACTCAAGGCGTTAAGTTACAAAAAAAAAAAAAAAAAAACAGAAAAAGTAAGTTTTGAAAAAATTCCCCATAGTCCCTTGAGAAAACATTCTTTGGTTATGGGTAGATATCCATGAAGATCTTCTTACTAGTTATGTTAAATATAATCTAGCAGTGACCCCACCAACTCCTTCTTTTGTGCTCCCAGATATGTAGTTTGTACTGTAAAAGAAATTACACAGCTGACCAAAATAGCCAAGTGAGTGGAATCTGGAATATTTCTTTATAACCAATTTGACTTTCTTTTTCTTTGAGTCATAGTTTAAGCTAGGCAAAGCTAACTGTTGGTTGCTTAACTACTAGGAACTTCAGATTAATATCGGTTTACCATTCCTAATGCCCTAATCCTTTGCTACCATAGAAATTATGTCTGTTTAATACTACTTTTATACAACTGCCATTCTCAGAAACCATTGGACAAAAACCTTCATATTTGTGCAAAGGTAAATTCTTGGCAATTATAGAATTTCCCACCGTGATTCTCTTGAAGCATTAGAAAAGGCCAACCACTGGGCTGTATTCTTCAACTTGAAAGGCAGCATCCTCTTTCTCAAAAAGGCGATAGTAAAACCATTAGGAAATTCCTACCACTCGGATTCCATCGCTGCTGTCTGGGCTCATGATTCCTAATGCATTCTTTAAAATGTCCTTCTGCTATTTTCTTTTATTCCTTTAGCCCTACCTCCTTCTCTTAATTGCATTAGTCTCTCCTTTTCTTTACCCTCTTCTGGATTAGGAAAGTAACACCTCTTGCCTATCCGACTGTTAATATGGCACACAAAAATGCTTGAGCTTCCTAAGTCTTAGTTTATAAACAGCTTCTTCATTAGCTTTGGTAAAGTGCCTACTGGCTTTTGTTAACTGTCGAGTCTAATTATGTGGTAGTTTACTGGCTTTTATTGAATGTACTTAGTTAAGCTTTTAGCTTTATTAGGTGATAACTTTGTTCATTTGGCACAACCTTTTGCTCTCTTGGCTTGGCATCCTGGGTTAATAATTACTTCCCTATAATCAATGGATATACTCGTTTACTAATAAATGCCCCTTTAGCCTCCTCATTGTAGATCTTCATCTCTACTTAAAAGCCAATTTAGGAAAAATGGCTTTTTTGCCTCTTTAAATTTGGACACGTAGTTGGAAATAGCATTTCCTTCATCTAGTAAGCATTATTGAGTGCTTAGCTTGGTTTTAGCATTGTGCTAAGTGTTATGGAGAAAACAAAGTAGCCTCAGACTCAATCTATCTTCAAGGAAAAACTTAAGCTCCCATTTCAATTGCTTTATTTGTACTTACCCTATATCTGAAGTGTGTTGTGTTGTCCACAGTGCCTACTTGGTCAACCTAGCAGACACATCAGTTTATTTCTCATGGCCTCAAGGTTCAATTTCATATTCTTTTGTTGGTGTTCTATACCCTCCAACCCAGGGAAGGCAAAATTTTCTCTTGTCAACTGTTTTTCCAAACTAATTTATGTATACCACTGGCCATATTGAATACTAGCTATGAATTATAAATAGGCCCTTATCTGTTTATATCTTTCCTACATGAAACTAAAATGCACAAAATATTTTTATAAATTTCAGCATTCACAGGGCTTAGCTCAGAGTAGATCCATATCTTCTTAAGTCAGAATTCCAGAGATTACAACTCTAGTTTTATAAAATCTACAGTAAAGCTTCTACTACATTAGAAGAAGAAGAAGAAAAAAGAAGAAGCATAATCATTGGGTTTCAGAACAGTCCCTGGTGGCACTTATCTCACTCTGAATAATGTTGGTTAGATTTTAAATATGATCAAAGAAGACTGGACTAGAAGGTAACAAAGGCTTGGGTCTGCCACTCTCTGATAATGTAAGCTGGGCCAGGTTATTGAACTTCCCTGGGTATTAGTTTCCTTATTTATATCACAAAAGTAGTAGAATTAATACTTACTAAGTGTACCTTGCAGTGAAAAGTTCTTTTGATTCTATCACATAAGTTTGGTAAAGTATACAAACACTTGTGTAATATGCAACAAGCCTTAGTAAATGCCAAAATTATCTGGTTTAAACATCATGCATTAGATAAATTTAGAGGAGAAAGACTTTGAGACACTTAAGCCAAAAAGTCAATTACAGTTATTATAAAATGATCTAGATGATCCAAATTGACAGACTATGAGCATAAACTGCACATGCAATATGAACAATAGCCTTCCTCAAGCAGACAGGTCCCCTGGTGTACTAACACTAACACATGTGAGCCTGAAATGAGTGGTTACATCAGCTGTTATTCCTAGAACATTCCTAGATAGACATTGCCAGGTGTGTTGACTTCAAAGTAACTGGATATTACATTTCACCAGACTGAGCAGGAAAAAAATCAAGTCCATGGTAAGGATATAGAGGATGATCATCTTTCCTCCATAAGCTTTTCTGGAAAAGAAAAAATAAACACTACAGACAGATTACTTATAAAAGTTGTTTTAATATAAAATTACAGTTGATTAAAAAGTAGTGAGAAGTGAGTCACAGTGTTCAAGGAAATAGCAAGCCTCTTTTACATAAACTGGAAGACCAAAGCACTCACTAGGAATTACAGTTACTCGGGCAAATGTACAAATCAATATTCTTCTTTTAGAATGTCAGATATCCAGATTTAGAAGCCAGCATCTGAGTAAAGCTAGACTAATACTCTGGGAAGGAAAATTCTTAGGAAAAATGATGGTAAAATTTTATATCTATAGTTTAGATGTGTCTCCATAAAATGGCTATATGGGAGAAGAGATTCATTCTTTAAATAAATAATAGTCTAAGCCTATTCTGTGCCATGCTGTCCACTGGGTGCTGAATAGAGAGAGACCACTGGTTCTCAACCAGGAGCAATTTTGCCTCTCAGGAGACATTTGCCAATGTCTGAAGACATTCCTGCTTGTAACGACAGAGACATTGAGGCAGGTGGAATACTACTGGCACCTAGTGGGTAATGCCAGGGAACCTGCTAAACACTTCAATGCACAGGATAAGCCCACACAGCAAAGAATTATCTGGCCCAAAATATCAGTAATGCCAAGGTTGAAAAATCTTGGTATAGACTGAAGAAGAAGCAGATATGCTCTTTGCCTTTATGGAATTTATTTAAGATGGACCTTAGCTAAACATACAAATAAACAAAATGAAATGCTGTCAAAAGCACTTTGAAGGAAAGAACAAGAATTAGAACATATCAGTAACACTGAAACTAGTTCATCTGACCAAAAAGAAAGAACATGGTCCAACGAATGATAGGTAATCAAATTGTTTTAAAGTCAATAAATCTCCTTCTCTCACTAATTATAAAAGCCTGTAATATAAAGATCTTTTATTTCAATTTGTTTTAATCCCCTTGCTATTTGAAAAATATCAGCTTATGTGAAAATGGCACACCCAGAATGTTCTTTGAGCTTTATACCAACTCCAGCTATGGCAGCCATTCCTCCAATGCCTTCCTAGACTTGCTATAAATGCCCTCTCTACAGTACAAATTTAATCTAGTCTTTGCAGAGTAAAGGTCAGTGGCTGAGAGGGAGTAAGGGTGATTTTCTCTGATGACAATAAGACGACATATGGAATTGTATAGAAGCACTAGCAGAAGATGTAGCCAATCATATGGTAGGTCTCTGTACTCAGATGAGGGCCTTTAGCACCTGCAGAGGCCCTTGCAGCATCCTCTTATACTTTTTCTGGTTTGAGAACCACTATTTTCCTAGACAGAAACCAATTTCTCACTGTGGGTCAGAACTTTCAAGGGAAAGGCCTAAGCATCCAGAGCCAATGGTATTCAAGTGTGGACATTGGTTATATGTGAAAAAGAGGCATTTTATTTCCATTGTGATTGCTGACAGGAAAATATAGGAACCTAGATTTGCTGACAACTATTTTACCACAAAGAAAGGAGTGCCTTCATGAAATATTGGCAATCCAGAGAGAAACAAATCAGCAGTGTACTAATATCATTTGAGTCCCAGGATCCAGTAATGCCTGATGCCTGATAACCTGAGTGACTGTATCAATTTGATCTAAATCTTAATATAACTAAGTAAAATTGAACACGTGTTGCCCTGATTTAAACTCCAATGGATCCCATGAATAAATAGACATGATCCTGCCATTAAGCATTTCATATTCATTAGAAGAAACAATTTTACCTGTGAGCAGTTATGATATTTTAGTCTCTATACCTAGATACTGCATAGATACAAATAGAGCTTTAATTACCTTAATTTTATTAGACATATGCTTAGTAACTTTCCCAAAGTGATAGAATAAGTGATCGCCTAGATTTTGAACCCCACTCTTTCTGATCCTAAGGCTATTATACTTTGCTCTAAGTTATGTTTCCTCTCTGCAATTATCATACAAAGAAAATAATTTAATTGTAATAAGGTTCAAAGAAAGTTCTATTAGTGTGCAGAAAAAGAAAAATATAACTGTGGAAATGTTTCACAAACCAAGTTTTGAAAATTTATATTGTATGGAAAGGAAAAAAAATGGAAGAGGGTCTTCTAAGGAAAATGATTTTTACTGGCACTTTGTGTCATGTGCTATTCTAATTATATTACTTTATTAATTCATTTATCCTCATAGTAATCCTATAAATGATTGCAATTATTATCATCATTTTTAAAGAAAACATGGGGCATGGAGAAGTGAAGTAATCTGCCTATGTAACCCTTTTACAGGAGTAGAATTTGAACCCAGATAGTCTAGCTCTAGGGTACACACCTTATACCCCATATTGCCTTCCACATGAGTGTACACAAACATATGTTGCTTCTCATATAACCATACACAAGTGACAGAAATTGAAAGAAACATCAATGTCAAGAAATAAATGAATACTGTGATTTAGATATCAGTCCAATATTTTCTTATATACAAACCAAACTCATTTTTAAATTGCTTACAGCCAGTTTATAGAAATTTATTTTTTTTTCGAAGTATTTCATTTGGGATTTCCAATTCTACACACTACAGATTAAACATATCTTGATAGAACAAGGGCAATTATAAGAGTTAATATGTTACAGCTAAACTTAATTAAACTTTAGCTAAATAGGGAACATATGACAACTCATGACAACTCATTTATTGTTCATGCAGCATAGTTAAATTCAATATATTTATTCAGCAACTATTTTGTGTCCCTCCCCTTACCAAACATAGAGACTAGAAAGTTAGTTACAGTCTATCAGATAAAAGATCAGGCTATTTTCTTAAATAATATCATTTCTGTGTCTATGTGTGTGCATGTGTGTATATGCACACATGTACACATTCATATATACACATAAAATACATACACAAACACAGATGTAATTCCCCTTACCCTTTTATATACGGTGAGCTACATCTGGAAAAGGAGAAATAAGTCCTAAAGATTTCGGTCGAATCTACTTTTGCCTCAAAACACAACATAGAAATGGTTACGTGTTATATCAAAGCCCTATAGCCAAATTTCAAATAGAATTACTGCCAAGACCATATTTAATAAACTGTTATTCCTATAATATACAGCTTTTATAAATAAGTAAAAAAACAAACAAATAATAAAAAGAATCAGAGAATTAAATGTAATCTTATTATATGGAATTTATTGAGAGAGAATATTGTGTGCTATGACAGTGTCTGTACCATTTACTGAGTTTCATCAAGTTACTCAAATTTTCTTAAGCCTCACTTTTTTTTATCCATAAAACTAAAATAAAAACCTATTTTTGAATTGTTGAGAGAATTAAATTAATTACACTGCTCCCATACAATAAAGGCTCAGTAAATACTAGCTTTTATTATTTAAATATAATTACTAAGTTTCTATATACACAGTTCTAATATACAATATAAACTGTATATTATTCATAGCCCTTGACATTGTTTCCTGAAATAAATCAGAATTTTAAGAATCATCTTCATAGAAAATATTGAAATTTATAAAGAATTCTCTGGAGAATGTTTTCAAGTTGTCTTTGAAAAAGATCAAAGGTACTTAGGGAAATCTTGAAATATTTTGAGGAAATTTTACTGAGTTACCTTTTTTGTTGCCTTCTGTTTTACTTTGTATAACTCCTTGTAGTAGGTATCTACACTAGAAAGAGACCACATTATTTGTCCTTTGACTGCTTTGCAAGGCTTACTTTCAGTGAAGTTATCTTAGCACAATAGAACCTTCCATTCTCCACCATGGGCTGTGAACTCTAAGTAAGGGATCCTAATGCCTCAGTTCTTTAATCCCTACACAAACCCTTTAACTACTCCCCACGATATAAAAAAAAAAATTATAAAATAGTACATTTCCTTTCGGTAATTATTCAAGAAACATAAGCAACTAGAATAAGAGTTTGCATCAAATTGGAAATTATGTGTCCACCTTAATGTAGCAATTCTACTTTTCCGAATTTACATGTAAAAAAGTGCTCAAGCACATGTGTAACATATAGATGTAGTGTCGCGGCACTGTTTTAATAGAGGTAAATCGAAAATAACATAAGTATCAATTTGGTGCTGATTAAGTAAATTCTGTCAAAAATTTTAAGTGGAATCCTATACAGTCATTAAAAATGTTGTACATCTTTATGTATTAAACCAGAAAGATATCTGCAATATATTCATTAGAGGTAAGAAAATCAAGTTATAAAAGAACATATATTTTATGAACTTACTTATATGAGTGTATATGTAAGTATAGATATTTATAGACAGAGCAATATCTGGAAAATGTCATTTTCAAAATGTCAGAAGGGATTATTTTTGAATATTATAATTTTAGGTAATTCCTACATCTTTACGCTTCTTTTACATTTCTATTTTACACTGAACGAGTACTTTGAATATTTTTATTTAATGAACATAGAGTTACTTTTGTAAGGTATAAAACTTTAGTATTTATTGTGTCAAATTGTATTGATTTAAATTCAGAGAGAAATGAAAAAACACCTGTTAAGTTGCCATTCAGGCCTATAAACACTTAATATGCTATCTCATCTGAACTTCACATCAATATTCTGAGAAAAGTGGGATAACTATAGTTAAAATAAGAAAACTGATGCTAAGAGACAACAAGTAAATTAGTCAAGTTCACACAGCTAGTACGTAGGCAAAAAAATCAGGATTCAAACCCAAGTCCCATATGCTTCCCAACATACCACAGAGAGGAAAGATATGAAACCAAGGCAAACCTAATTACAACCCTTTGTGACTTCCATCTCTAGATTTCTTTAATTCAATTTATCACTTATTTAAAGAATTTATGTGGTTACTTTCAGTGATTATATTTTATATCACATGCAATAATAATAATAATAACAAGCATTTATTGAACCAGTTTCTTTTCAGAGGGCTGACATGGATTACCTCATCTAATTTTTATAACTGGCCTATGAATTAGGTACAATAATAACGAAGATCACATAATGTAGAAGCTGTGACACAGAGTGGTTAAGTAACTTCCCCAAACTGACACAGAAAGTAAATGGTGGAGCCAAGGATTCCATCCTAGGCAGCCTAACTCCAAAGCCTGAATTCATAACCACTACTCTGTGCTCAGTTGATAAAACCAGTTAAGTTCTGATCCTTTCATAGTGGTCATCTTTGGGAGTTAGGGGTTTATCTTATTAAGCTGCCATTGTTCAATATAAATTTAAAATGCCTCTTTGTAATAACCCTCAAGGGCATTTTACTAGCCACACAATGTCTTCCAGTTATATAGAGGCATTTTTTCTTAGACTGGTGATTTTGGCTGTCTCTCTTCTTTCTCCTTTTTGCACAGCTCATTTGTACCCACAGACCTCTTCCCTCTGACCTAGTAAGAGCGAAAGAACAATCATAGAGATAATCTGCTGTTACCCTTAGCTCTTAGCTGCTACTCATGAACGGAACAGGAGAGAAGGATCCTCACATGCATAGCCAGGAAACAACCAGCCTGAAAGTCAGTTTATTTGCACACAGCCTGCTGGCCCACTGAGCCATAATGCAATGACTGGAAAGATTGAGAACTGCAGACTGTCACAAATTGAAGACTGCCTATGTCCTAGCAAGAAATACCAATTTACACATGAAAGGATAATCTTGTTTACATTTCAATATAAGATAGTAGTTGTTCCTCTAAAGACTGACAGGGGTTATTAACAGCCATTAATAAATAGCACTCTTATATTTCTCCTGTACGATGCAATTTCATACCAGGAAGCAACACTCAAATAAATTCACATCTGATTCAGAATTTAGACTAATAAATATTTAGATCCTTGGATAAATGTAAAGAAGATTTTAGTACATATATTATTAGAATTCTGTGTAAATATGCTCCATATATTAAAGTTATAAAAGGTAAAATATTAAATTTATAAGGACATTTGTATATATTCCAAACCAATCGTCAAATAATATTTGATGTTTTCGTGTAATAGGAACACTGAAATCTGTAATAAAAATTATCTAGGCATTGTTATAGCCACAAAAGGACACATACCCAGAAAGGACTCTATCAGAGAAAGGCATCCCCAAGTGCATTTCGTTTCAGTATTAATCAAGTGAGAACTCCTGGTGTCCTGGTGTGCCAAATGGGCTTGAATCCTGGGCTGATTTCGCTATGGGAAGCCAAAGAACTATGAGCAATTCCCGACACACAGTAGGAGGCCATGGGATTCAAACTGCCAGAAGCTTACCTAAGGATGCAAAATTAAAATGAATAAAGCAATTATAGAGCTGCAGAAAAAAAAGTGTATAATTAATCTTAGTACTCCTTCTCTCAGTTTGAGTTATTCCCCAAATGGTTAGTCAGATTGAGCTAATGTTACTCTTAGAAACATTGAATATATCAGTCCTATAACATGATTAAAAATCTGATTTATTTTTTTCCTTAAAGCCATCACAAATTATTTTTTAATGACTCTTTAAGGGAGACTGTAAAATAATTTACCAGACTTACTACTTTCTAATGAACTAACCAGTTTATTACATCAGAGGAAAAAGTCAAATGATTTAATACATCATCTGCTTTATATACAAGACTTACTTAGATACTGATACATAGATAGATGAGAGATGACAGAATAGATCATAGGCTATACAAATATATACATATACATATAGAGAGAGAGCATGCATACATGGATAGATGATAGATAGATAGATAGATAGATAGATAGATAGATAGATAGATAGATAGATAGAGGTAAATAGGTACGTAGGTAGATAGGTAAGTAGGTAGGTAGATGATAGACAGATTGGACAGATAGGTAGATAGACGATAGGTAGGTAGATATCCTTGAATCCATGAATAACAGGAATATGCAGAATTAAAATCTATATATGTTATCCAAATAACATAAATCATAATGATCTAGTAAAATATATATTTGATTAATTTAATTGAATTGACTTTACTTTGACTATGATTATTTTCACATACTCCACTGAACTTCACTTAAGCCCTCAAGTGCTTAGTCAGATACCCTCTATGTTTCTGACCCTGTTCAGAACCATGCTGTGGGGGCAAGGGGCAATACGGGTTAGGAGAAGACAAAGGATCTGTCTCTAGGAAGCACAGGATCTGACTGATATGCTCAGACCAGTCAGAGAAACACACAAATCAATGTGCTAGGACTGATGAAAAGCTCAAAGAGAATCATAAGCCATTAAGATACAAGGGTTCCAGCCCTGGCTCTGCCATCAAGTAGCTGTAGGAGAGCTTAGGTTACTAGCTGGTTTTCTTGAGACCTCACTTGCTATCTCTGGACAACAGGTCTGAGCAAGCCAGTGAGTTTCTAAATTGGGCAAATCTTTCTCAGTCATATCTGTTTTATATCTATATTTATCTAGCAACGATAGCTGTGCTGGTCAAAATGCTTAAACGTAAACAACAAAAATCAACACCTGATGATTTGAATGAAATGAAGAGAGGAAAAAAAAATAGGTAAAGGCTTTGGGGGCACATTACAGAATTACCAAGAGGACCCAGATGAGAAAAAGGGCAAAAAAAAAAAAAAAAGTCATGACACTTAAACTATAGCCCAAACAATGCCACAGATCTGCTGCCACCACTGATTCTGGAATTCCGTAACTTGTGCTACAGCAAGGCCTTCAGTGGATGCGGAAGGGTGCTTTGAGGCCACGGCTACTCCCAGTGACAAAAGAGCTTCTCCCTGCCTTCTTTGACATGGAGCCAAGGGGCTAAGCCTGGGTCAAAAGCCATAGCCCAGCTACAAATAAAGATGGGGAGGTTACAGAATAGAAAGTGTACAGTTCCTTCCACACCCAACCACAAACTAAAGACTGGGGATTCCCCAAACACAAAAGAATGTTCATATGCTGGAGAGACAAAAATTGAGCCTTATTCAAACATGAAGAATTTACCTTTAAAGTCTCACATTTACCCACACACAGGACACCATTCAGATATAGTGAATTACTAGAACCAAATTTAATGAATGTTGAGTACAAAAGCATATGTTCAACATATTGCAGTGTGATCCTTCTTCTGCTCTCTCAGAACACTATATCCATAATTTTCTCATGAATATATATTACATTTTAATGTGGTTAGTGACGGGGTCTGCCCTCCCCCAATTGTTATGAGTCGTATTCTTTCTTTGTATCTTTGGCACATTTCAGCGATGGAATAAATATTTTGCTTTGTGTGGTTTTGTTTGTGGAGTTTCATAAAAAAATAAAAACACATTTGAAGCACATGTGATGGTCAAAGGTTAATTTTGTTAATGTGTAAAGGATTCATGCAATCAATAAGAAAATTACTAATACTTTAAGAGATACCACAAAAGAAGATAAACAGATAATGTACCAAAAATGGCTAACAAAAATGTGAAAATCCCAATAATCCATGAAAAAGAAAATATGAAATAACATTTTTATTTATCTAATTTGCAAGGATTTTTCCAAATTATATATACTATATAATAGTATATATGTAATACACTATATTAGGTTGGTTAAGTATTCAGTGAAATAGACTGATCCATATATTTTTAGAGGGGCATAAATTCATAATAATTAAGACAATTATAATATGTATCATGAGTCTTAAAACTCTGATAACCATTGACTCAGCAATAACTATTCCAATTACCTATGCAAAGGGAAAATGCAGAGGAAAAAAACACTAATATCTTCACTGGAGCACTAGAGCAAAAGCATAAATTTCCAAAAGTTTTAAAATGGTCAATTA
>NW_011888865.1:5981849-6002757 GCF_000151845.1 Pteropus vampyrus
TCCTACTGTTGTAGTGGTTTTCAGTCACTAGACTACATTCCCACCAAAGACTCCACCCCAGAGAGGAAAAAAGAAAGGATATATCTGCAGAACACGGTCGAAAGATGAAATAGGATCCTAATTAACATGATCCAATGAGGAAATGTTGAATTACTTCCCTACAATATTTGTTTTACCTACAATCCTCTAGCTAACTAAGCATTCTGACTAGAATTGTAAATATTGCAGTAATAAATCTCAGGAAACATAACTTTTGTTAAAAACGTCACGTACAATTTTTCTAACAAAAGACCTCTAAAAGTTTTTAGGGACTTTACAATTAATCAAACAAGCCTACCTGACATTGAGGTCCAATTTCTCTAAGCACAGCATTTTAAAAGGTTGTTGTAGCTGCAAACATTACTTTCATCAAATGTTTTGATTCTCCCTTTATTTATCTAGTAGCTTTTTAAAGGACACATAAAAGAGATGCAATTAGTAAGTTAGTACTTAATATTGTGGCATTTTGTCACATTTTCTGCACTGCCAAAAATTGCTAAGGTGGATGCCTAGTTTTCCTGAGAGACCGCTTTTCTCATGATGTAATCCCTGAGAGAAGAAAGAGAAATTTTATTAAGATCATAGTTAAGACCTATGAATAGATGGATGGGAGAGACCAAACAATATAGAGATTATTAATTTCTTTACTTTTATGTACTTCAGCTTCCTCATCTGTAAAATAGGAATAAAGTAGAGCAAATTTATACATCGGAGGCTATTTTGGGCCCTATAAATAAATTACTTTACTACACAACTGCCCTATGAAGAAAATACTATTATCATTCCCATTTTACAGAGGAGGCAACAAATCACGAAAAGAAAAAGTCATGTTTAGTAAGTGGTAGAACCGGAATTCAAATCCAGAATTCTTTAACCTGCACTCTTAGCCATCATGCTATATTTTGGAGTAAAAAGAAAGAAATCATCAAAAGACCATAGTGTATATAGAGGTACATAAACCTTTTCCGAAGATCAAAAAATTTAAAACAACTCTGGAATTATGCATTCTAAATTCCTTTATTTTCTAATCTAAGAAAAATTCCCAATAGAAATCAACATTGTATTTCATAACTGTAAGGTTCTCTTGGGCTTTAAAAGAATCTGAGATAGAAATGAGTACTGACATTAGGATTTGTGACCAGATCAACATGTAATTACATTTTGGGTATCAAATTCTCCTGGGGAAAACTGCATTTAAATCCTCCTAAGAGACTCAGCTCAAGATTATGGATGATTGCTGATGTCACATTAGGAAGAGAAGAGAATTCGTGATGAGACATAGCACACTGCAGAGCATCTTTCCAAAGAATGCCCTGCCTCAGCCAACATGCCAGGAAGTCCCAGGTCAAGAGGAGAATCAGCGTTTCTTTCTTTTTTGCTGGTGATTAAACCACTTGAGCATGAATTCATATGAAGCATAATCTCTCTGTGGAATGTTTATGTACTGCTTTTGTTCAAGTTAAAAGTTGATGGCATAATGAAGATGATCTTTCAACCACATTCATTTATTCTCTATCTTCTATCTCAGAGGACAACTGTTTAAAAACATAAATAAGAATAGGTGTAGTTTTAAAGTAGAAGTGTAAAACAACACAAGAAATTAAGAGAAGACATAATAATAATAACAACAACAACAACAACAACAACAACAACAACAATAACAACAACTCAGGAACCACCACCAAATTGTACAGCTCCAAGCTCACCAATCACTGTGATCATCAACATTATAAATGGTGCCCTTTTAAGGACATAGTGTCAGGTAATATTCTAATCATTTTTTATATGTTAACTCAATCCTCACACAACTCTATGAAGTGACTACTATGCCCCCATTCTACATATTTTTAAGAAGTTAAATTCTACTTTATAAAGCAATGAAACCATAATTCAAAGCAAGGCTTTCTGGTCTTAAAACCTACTTATAACCACCACATTCTAAGAAGAAAATGAAGAAAAATGAGATCAAATATTAGTAACCAGACTTAACAATGCAGTCCAAGATGTACTAAGCACCCTAAAGGATATTTTTCCAACTGATTACAATTTAAAACTCCAGACAGAATTTAAAAATTAACTACATGCAGAAACTGAAAAATAATAGCAGAAGGAGTGGGGGAGGTAAAAATGTGAAAAAAGAACTGATGGGGGGATGACTTTCCAAATTCGTTTCCTCCTTTCCAGTTGTGGAACATTGCATCAGTTACACAGCACAAAATATCAGAGAGAAACTTCTACTTTCAGGCCAGAGGACCAGGGAAGAATACCCTGTGAGCTGAAGAGTGTGGGGAGAAGCCCTGCTCTGGCACTCGCTCTAGCACTCGCTCTCTTTTTGTTTTTTTCTCTCCATGTCCTACAGATCCACAGCCCCAGTCACCAAGCTTTACTGCTGCAGCATCAGTATGGGCATCTAAAACCCCCAAAGAAAAGAAATGTCCAGAGAAATTCAGGAAATGGGCCCTGTCTATAAAGAGTGTGAATCCAATCTGTTATTTTTCTTTCTTCTCTTGCCACTTCTCCCTCAGGACTGCCACAGTCACAAAGAGCTCTGTGACAGAGCAGGAGGCTAACACTATGGGAAAGCTCCACTTACCTTACCAGTAAAATTGGGAAAGGAGGTGCCTTGGAAGGTGTAGTGGGGGGCGGGGGGCGGGGAGAGGATCGATAATGCAAAGGAGAAAGCTGGAGAGAAGAGCTCTTAATTCTGTAATGAACCAACACATCAGACTCATCCCCAAACTGTGTATATGGAGTAGACACAAAGATGTGTAGCAAAGGGTATGAGAATTAAACAATGATATAAATCACCACCCTATTCCCAAACTAAGACTTGAGGGACACACGGAGACAGCAGACCTAAAACAGCACAGCAAAGGACTGGAAAACTAAACCAAAGCTGAAGGTTAGATAAAAGTTGCTGTTTGAACCCAATTTTAATGATTGACTGCTAAAACAAACAAAAAACATTTTTTAGAGTATTTTAACAAGGATCAGAACTTGACAGGCAATGTTCAAAATGTCTAGGATACAATTTAAAATGAATTTATATACAAAGAACCAGGAATATGTGTCCAATTAAAAAAGATAATTAACAGATGTCAACCATGAGATGATCTAAATAAGGCTTTAAATCAGCTATTAAAAGCACACTGTATGAGATAAAAATAAACACTCTAGAAATGAATTTTAAACACATAAGTTCTCACTAGAGAAAGAAAAACTATAAAAAAGGAAACAAAGAAAATTTTAGAACTGAAAATACCGTATCTAGAACTTTACAAATACACTGAATGAAACCAATAAAATAATGAAGAGGTCAAAGAAAAAAGTAGGTGGATTTGGAGATAGAGCAATGGAAAAAACCCAATCTAAAAGTCAGTGATAAAAAAATATATTTTTATAAGACTCAGGAACCTGTGGGTAGAAAGAAATTTGATGCATTTAAAATTATATTTACATATATATATTTAAATGTATAACATTTAAAATACATTTCTATATATAAATAAAATGTAAATTTAAAAATAATATATTGCATTATAGAAACAATGACTCAAATGTATGTGAATTTCTTAACAGAAACCATGGAGACCAGAAGAGCTTGGAACAATACCTTTAAAGTGCAAAAAGAAAAGTACTGTCAGCTTAGATTCTATGTTCAATAAAAGTATCTTCCATGGAACAAAGGCAAAACAATTCCAAATGAAGGAAAAATAAGATAGTTTGTTGCTGTAAGTTTTACTCCAAATGAAAAGGAAGTTTTTCAGGCAGAAGAGAAATGACACCTGAGGGAAACTTGAAACTTATGGAATGAAGGGAGAGCAAGAGAAATGGTAAAAATGTAAAATGATTTTTCCTCTTTTAGGGAAATGTAAAATGATTTTTCCCCTCTTTTGATTGCTTTAAAACATGAATGACTATTGAAAGCAAAAATAGTACTATTGTCTGGTCATTAGTTCAAAGGACATAGATGTATTACATATGATGATTATAAAACAAAGAAGTTAAAGGAGTATAGTTATAAGGCTTCTATATTTTCTTCCAAGTGATGAAATCTAAGTAGATTGTAAAACAATAAGATATGTATAATTTAATCCCTAGAATAACCTCTAAAAATAACAAAGTGAGACACTGCCAAAAAGTCAATAGCTAAATTGAAAAGGAATATGAAAATATTTAAATAGTCCAAAAAAAGAGAGGAAAAGAAAAGGAAGACAGGGAAACAAAATCATAGAACAGAAGGAAATAAAACTGTTGACCAAACTCCAATCATACTGGATCATTTATTAATCCAAAAAAATACATCAGTCTCTTCCACATTAAATTTAACTATCTAAAGAAACAAATTAAACAAAATTTATTGTCATATTGAACAGAAAAAGTCACAATAATGACTATATGTTGTCTATAAAAAACATGCTTTAAATATAATATAAATAGTACAGCAATGGAAAAAGAGGTACTATGCAAATACTAATAGCTATATTAATATCAAAAAAAACTAGATTTCATAGCAAGTAAAATTTCCAGGGACATTGCTTAATCATTTTTAAAAAGGTCTATTTATCAAGAAATAAAATGCTAAATGCATATAGATTTACAAACTGAGCTTCTAAATATATGAAGTAAAAACTGTAATAGAACTGAAAAAAGAAATAGACATAATACATTTGCTATAGGAAAGACACCATTATAAAAATGAAAAAACAATTAGACTACTTGGGAGGATCACTTCACAAATTATGTAAATGTCTAACCACTAGGCTATACAACTGAAACTAATATAAAATAACATTGACTGTCAACTGTAATTGAAAAATAAAAATAAATAAATAAATGTATGGTGAAAAAGTTCAGATGCAAGTTAAAAAAAAGAATTAAAAAACAAGGCACAGGCTGGGAGAAAATATTTGCAAATTACATATCTGACAAAGTACCAGCACCTAGACTATATAAAGAATTCTCAAAACTCAGTAATAAAAAACAAACTATCCAATATAAAAGGTGATCAAAAGATTTGAACGAAAACTTCACTGAAGATATATTGATGGTTTGGGAAGCTGTATAATGCCCCCCCCCCAAAAAAAAATGTCTACATCCTAATTTGCAGAACCTATGCATATATTAATTTACTTATGATAAACGGGACTGCGACAGTATGATTGCATTAAAAATCTTGAGCTGAGATTATTTTGAATTATCCGTTTGAATTTAATGTCATCACGATGGTCCTTATCAGAGGGTGGATCAGAGGCAGAGATCAAAAATATAAGTATGGAAGCAGAGGTCGTAGAGGAAAGTTGTTATACTATTGGCTTTGAAGATGTAGGAAGGGGTCACAAGCCAAGGAATGCAAGTAAACTGCAGAAGCTGGAAAAGGCAAAGAAATGGATCTTCCCGCAGATATCCAGAAGAAACACATCTACCGATACTTTGATTTTAGCCCAGTTAAACTGATTTCAAAATTCCAATCTTCAGAAATATGAGATAATAAATCTATGTTATTTTACAAGTTACTGCATTCGTGGCAACTTGTAATAGTAACAATATATAGATATATAGAGAAACTAATACAGATGTTAAGTACTTGAATAAAACTCATCAAAATCATTACTATTTGGGAAATACAAATTAAAACCACAATGAAACCACTGCATAGATAGTAGAATGAAACAAACAAACAAAACAAAACAAAAAAACAGTATCAAATGCTGATAAGGAAAATGAGCAACTAGAACACTCATAAATTGTTGAATTGTTGACGGCACAGCAGTGTGGTGCAGCCACTATAGGAAACAGTTTGGCAGCTTCTTCTAAAATAAAACATGTCTATCACGTGACCCAACAATTCCATGATGAGATATTTTCCCAAGAGAATTGACAACTTATGTTTATACAAAAACTGAATGCAAATGTTTATCACACCTTCATTCATCTTAATGGCTTCTTATTACTGCCAGGAGGTGTATGCAACCAAAATGCAAAATGACCTTCAACTGGTAAATAGACAAAAAAAAAATCATGCTACATCCATTGAAGAATACTACTTAGCAATAAAAGGGATTGAATCAATTATTGATACATGCAACAATACAAATGAATCTCAAATGCATATGTTAAAGGGAAAAAGCCAGGCTTCAAAAGCAATTCCATTCATGTATAACATTCTGGAAAAAGCAAAATTAAAAGGTCAGAGAACAGATCGGTGGTTGCCAGTGGTTGAGGCTGGGAGATGGCTTGACAGAGGACAGTCAGAGGAAATTTGGGAGACTGATGGTACTGTTCTATATCTTGATTATGGTGATAGCTACATGACTACATTCATTTTTCAAAATTCATATAGCTGTATATCAAAAGAGTAGATTTTACTGTATGTAAATTTATAAATTTTTTGATAGTAGGAATTATGTTGATATTTTCAACTTAAGTATGTTCTTGTTGCCCCATAGATCTTCTCCGTGATTTTAAATAAATTTATTTTTCTGAGCAAAAATGTTCTTTCTAGAGCGTGGTTTATAATCTATATTTTAATACCATGAATATCATTACTTGACTATCAGTTAGGTAAGCATATTTTAAAACTACTGGGATTTAAGCTATGCCCATTTTATTGGATAACCCTATTTGTTTGTCTAATTCAAATATAAGCAGTACTAATTTGTGTCTTATCTTTCCATCCTTGCTTTAAGTCAGACTTACTTAAAGCAAGGCTTGTTACAGCTCCCCTTGTCCTAAAAACGTCTATTCTTCTAAAACCAATGAGTTACTAAGATCTCATTGAAGAAAGAGCTTATAAGGGAGAGAAGGAGATATGTAGCATACGATATCTTAAATATTCATTCTATATGTCTCCTCTCCCAAAATTTCTTAGACTTAAACTTCAATTATTCATTCTTCACCTATCCCTATTAGCCACCCAAAACAGCCTAAACTAGCCTTCTGAGCTGTAGAATCCTCCTCAAGCATTTCTTAATCTCTCACCATGTTCTTTGCCAATACAATCTGAGACTTATCTATTATTGCCATTTATGTGTAAATGTGTGTGAGAAATTCCAAAGGACAGGCAAAACCAGCAACCAGATAGGAGTACTTTGAGTAGCGGGAACATGAAGAATTAGAGGCAACAACTAAAAACTCTTTTAGGAAACAATATTGGAAAAACAAAACTTTGCACATAAAACCACCACAGAACTTAAAATAGCCACACCCATTTGTTTATAGTACTGTACAATATAAAATGTTAAATCGTACAGTACAAATGAAATGATAAGAGATTTCAAGTAAGAGAGAATCAGGGTTTTGTTTTGTTTTTGTTTTTGTTTTTTTACGGTGGGTAATCAATCTATTGATTAAATGTCTACCAGGCACCCAGCAGTCTTGTATTATGCATAATCACTACCACTCCCCATTCCAAACTAAACACACACACACACACACACACACACACACACACACAGCCTGATATATAAGTGCATGAATCAGTCACATAACAATCCAAATAGGGTGATTAAATCACTACTAGTTTATGGCAGAACAATAGAACTTTCTACTGGTTGACCAAGAACCAATTTTCCTTTAGAGAAAAATAAAACCATTTGCTTCCCGATGAAACAGAAATAAGCCCCCAAAAGTTGGTTCTCTCCCTTTATATATTCCACAGTCTTGAAAATAACTACATCTACAATTTGTGGTAGAGATTAGAAGGCAAAACTCTTTCTATTCACTCCAAATAAAGCATATGAAAGTTTTGTGCTTTCAGACTTAGACTTAGAAAATATTCATTATAATGAAAAAAAAAAAAGTAGAAAAATCTTGAAAAGCAATATTTAGAAATTTAGCCCGAAATAATATGTCTTCTCCATACAAAAAATAAATACTTGTTTTCTTCATATATCTCAGGTAGTTTGATTGAAATTAATATGATATAATAATTTAAGCCATTTATTCAAAAATTTGCTTTGAGCATCGATTATGTGCAATGCACCACGTAGCAGGTAAATTAGAGTACATAATTTGACACCTAACATTATAAAAATAACATAGGAATCAGCGAACTACTGTCTGCTTGTATAATTAGTTATTGGAACATAGCCACATCTATTTGCTTATGTATTATCTCTGGCTTCTTTTGTATCCTAACAGCAGAGGTGATCATTGTGACAGAGACCATATGCTCACAAAGACAAAAATATTTACTATCTGGCCCTTTACAGAGAATGTTGCCAACTCTTGGAATAAAAGGTTTCAGTATATATTTTCTGTGTGCTTGTTCAGAATATATATTTGCAAGTAAAGTAGAAAGGACTCAATGAAGGGTCAGATGAAGCAAATGAAGGAAACGGAAAAACTAAAGATGGCTCAAAATTTTTACCTAAGCAATTACATGGATTATTGTACCATTTACTGAGACAGGGAAAATTTGGGAGAAAGGTCAATTGTTTGTGTGATGGGGCGGGGGAGACAGTGGGGTGACGGAAATCAATAGTTCTAATTTGAACTGTTATTGCCTATTCACAGCAATATTCCTTTTCTCGGCCCCTGAAGTTTGTTTCTTTGTGTATTTTTACCTTTGATGTCTCTTCAATCCTACTAGTTACACACACCATGGGGACATAATGCGCTATAGTATTTAAGAGTCCCATTCTGGAGCTAGACTATCTGGTTGTGAAAACTGCATTCAGCAATACAAGCTATGTGCTATAGTTTCTTTATCAATAAAAAGTGACATAACAATATCTGACTCGAAGTATTGTTATGAGCTTATAATGAGTTAGTAATTGTGAAACAGTAAGAGGAGCAAAGCATTTAATATGTGTCAAATGGATAAATAAAACTGAGCATTATGTAGGTTTTGCTTTAATGTCAAAGAAAAGTTTCCATGAGAAAAGTAAAACTTTCTCTGTATTGAGGATCAGAGGAGAAAAAACTTGGCATAGTGTTAGATGCCCTGGCCAAGCTAGCCTGGCCATAGGTTCCTATACCTTTAAGGAGTTCTGTGGCTGCTGCTCAGAAAGGCGGCTACTGGGAGGCATAATCGACAACCTAGTGGTCTTCCATCAAGAGCTAAGATGACCAAATTCTTGTGTTTATTATGAAATTGTTATTCACTATTTGAAAATCATTTTTATAGCTGCCATTTAACTTGTTTCTACTAAAAACTAGGCCACCGATGCCCATTCCCAGTAATTGTCTTATCTGCTTACCAAAGGTAAGCACTGCCCTGACTTATGATGATCACACTTTCTTGTTTTTCTTCGTGGTTTCATCTCTAAATCGTGCATACCTAAAGAGAGTAGTTTAGGTTTTTTTTTTTTCCCCCCACTCTATATAAATGGAATTATGCCACATTTAGTCTTTTTAGTCTTGCTTTCTGTTCACTATTACGTGTGTGAAAATCACAAATGCTGTGGGTATAGTATGTTTTCTTCAGTCATTTGCACCACTATACAATACTCTATTATATGAATGTATTGCAATTTCTTTGTCTATTCTATGTTGATGGTAATTTTAATTTTTCCAGTTTTGTGACTATTATGAAAAATGCTTTTAGAACATCATTTTCCACGTCACTCCAGAAACATATACATACATTTCTGTGGGTGCAGTCATTCTCAGAAAGAGAATTACATTGTCATAGGGTATACCTGTCGTTAATAGATTAAATAAAGCTAAACTGTTTTCCAAAGTGAATGTACCATCAGCAGTATCTGAGAGCCCATTTTGCTTCATACACTAACACTTAGTATTATTCACCTTTATAACTGTAGCCATTTTGATGGTTGTGTAGTAATATTTAACTGTGATATAATCTGAATGTCCCTATGCTTTCTAGAAGCTGTGATAAATAAAGAAAAAAATTAAGGGGGAAGTGTATGTTTTGGAGCTGAAACCATGAAGTAATACCTATGGCGGAAAGTTAATGGAAAGAAACAGGCTGAAACTGGGAGAGTAAAGGGAAATATTCGATGGAGCAAGAGTTGAGGAGATGTGAAGAGAAGTGTGAAACAAGAATAAAAGGATTAGCCTGAAGCAAGAACACATCTTTCACTAAAACAGGATCGAAGAAAAGTGTAGATAGGTGCAAAGGCAAAGCAGGGAGTGGGAGTAAGGAGATGGAGGGACAGGATGAACTTGGGAAATTTCCTGACTTGAGTTTCCTATTTTACCTTTAAGTTATCTGCTAAGTTATCTGCTAAGATTCAGTATAGAGGTAAGTGATAGAGATTGGTGATGTGATATAGCTATTGTGGGAATCGAGAGAGAAAGCTAAGATCTATCTATTTATATCCAGCACATAATATAGCACCGAAACAATTTGAATACATCTAGAATAGGACTTATAAAACAGAACTTAAATTGTTAATATATCCATTTTTCCCACTGCATTGTAAATTCTTTTAAGGTGGGGATCATGTTTTCTATTGTATCTCAAAGTTTTATTATTATTTCTGCTGTCTAGTAGTTATCTAATACATTTTTTAAATTTTTTATAGAAAAAGAGGGAGTTCTATATTAAACCACTTCTATAATTACCCTTAGACATGCCTAGGCATTTCTCAAGAAGGGATAGAGAAATGGCACCAAGAATTTATTTGCTTAAGGTACTAAATAAATTATTGGGATTACTTGACCATTGGAAATCACATAGGGACAGAAAAGAGGGTGGGGAATTACAGCAACCAGTGCTCAGATCTTAGTGAATCATATTCCTGCTTGCAGCAGCACCCAAGCAGAGATCCCAGACAGCGGCTCTGTCCATCTGCACAGCCAAGGGTGCCCTTGTCTGGCCAGGGAGTTTAGTTGGCAGTTCTGTCTGATTTGGGTCCCCAGTCAACAAGCTATATTGGCCATGGAGCCCTTTCTATCATCCCACTTGAAAAAGAAGAATTTGCAGCCCTGCCCAACTGCTGAGTGTAGCCTTCAGTCCCTCCTGACCAGAGAACCTGGGCAGCTGCAGAGCCCATCCTATAGTATAGCCCTGCTCAGGAAGATAGCCAAGCCCTAAAAGCAACCCTGCCTAACCACAGAGCATAGTCTCTAGCCCCATCCAGCTGCAGGATACAGCTAGAGCCCCCCTTTGACTAGAAAGACCAGCCAGTAGCCCTGACTGACAACAGAGAACAGCTAGGAATCCACCTGATTGCTAAACCCAGTTTGCAGCCCTGCTCAATTTAGGACACAACTTGAGGCTCTGGTTGATCACAGAGCGCAGCCTGAGGCCCTGTTCATCGCAAAGCCCAACCTGCAGCCCTGACTGAACAGTGAATCCAGCCAGCAGCACCATCCAGTCAGGGAGTATAGCCTGAGACCACACCCAGCCAGGAGCAATTTTTCCCATTTCTTTAAGGTATCCATGTAGATACATTATCTGTCATCAGAATTAGCTTCTGTCACATGAAAAATCAAAAACCAAACTTACGGTATTCAATTGTGGTGACGTGTTGGATATGAAAATATTCCCTCATTTTAATTACTACTAATAATAAGAACCATTCTATTTGAAAAGCAGCTATAACCTCACTATAACAATATCCCAAGTCTAGTGTCCAGCTGACTTAAAGATGGCACTGACTGACATGTTAATGATGTTCTTCACAATTTTATTTATATATCTGTACATTCCTAATCGAGCTATACAAGGCACTACGTAAGATATAGACTCAAGATACAAACTCACACATACAATGTTTCTAACATACAAGAAGATATAGAAATGAAGCAGAACCAGTTTTCCCTCAAAAATACTAATAAGATAAGAGAAGTACATAAATATCGAAAACACAAGCTAGAGTGTCATGGGATATTTTTGTTCTGAGATCCCCCTTGTATAGGAGTCAACTAATTCTAATATGTTTCTATGACTTCTTCATTCAGACCTGTTATCAAAATGTACCAGAAACCATTTTATTTTACCTCATTTCAAGATTTTCTTCTTTCAAAATAGAAATGTGCTATGAGCTATAAATATATACTTTCCAAAAAATAGGTGTTCAAAATTAAACTAAGAATATTCCCCTTGTATGCCTTTTCCCACCTCAGCTTAGGACCTCATAGCATTAACTTACAGATATTTATGTACCTGCTCCAAATGTTTTACATATATGTAAACATGAAACAAAACACTTTCATAGGCTGTATCTTCTACTTATCTATTAAAAGTTATATAGAAGATCTCTTGCAAAAACAATGAGCCTAATTCTTCAAGAAATGATCAAATGACTTTGTTCTGCCTGCCCACAAAATATTGAAATAGCAGTTAACATGAATGCACCACTGCATATACAATAACTAAAATATAGAAGTAATTCCAGTGGATTTGCTATGTTACTCGGTCCCACAAATGTCACAAGCAAATTTAACAGCAGTTGTTCAAACAGTGTTGGCACAATTTTCCTTTTATATTATTCCTATGATTTTAACGTAGTCATGAAAAGTATATACCATAGGGATTCTTCACAGTGAATTATAAATTCTGTTATAAAAATAAAATATCTAAAGTCTTTAAAAAAAGGATTAAAAAGTTTAAAGCTAAGAATGGGACTCTCGGGCCCTAATCCCTATACTTTCAGATTCTATTTCAAATAGACCGTAGTTCAGGGCAGTGATAAGAGCACAGGTCTTACAGCAGGAAGTCTTGTATGTGGGTCACACAATCTGGGAACTTTAAAGCTTGCAGGAGCAAAACAAAAAGACTAGCGTGAGAGAGTAGTGAGATACATTTCTCTGCTTAACATCAGTGAGGTTTTTCCGCTTATGTTAAAAACCTGAAAACCCTGTGTGATAAAGATGCCACTTGTGTGGGCCTTGGAGAAATCATCACTGAACACATTCAGTGCTAGTCCAAAACACTAAAAAAACTACAAAAGCTTAGTTAGGAAGTGGCATATTCCTCAATGGTATTATTTGTAAATGTCAGAAAATAGGTATTTAAAGGCTGCTGTAGTTCAGGAAATCTATTTTTGTAAATACAAGATACAAACCCGCACACACGTTTCTAACATACAAGAGGTAGAGAGTTCATAGGAATGGCAAGTCACAGTAACACAGAAAGAAATTCACTTGAGAAGCTCAGTTTTACTGACTACCAAGGCACCAAAGCAAGAGTGATGATAAATTCAGAGCAGTCCATGTCTGCCCTTGCCATTGGTGTCAGAAGCTACATTCATTCAGCACGATAAAAATGGAATCATCATTCAGACGGTGACTCATATTTACCAGATCCATAAGGACTGATATATAAAATCATAGTTAACTAGTATAGAATGAAAACTACAATATCCAAAGAGAACAGACACAAAGAAATCATGGTCAGGACAACCTCTCCTAGCTGGCAAATTATACAGCGAGCCAAATTACTATCAAAATGCCAGTTTATTAATTGATAAAGAGAAGTCTAATTGCCAAGTGGCCAAACATAAAAATTCTTTAGTGGCATATTTTCTTCACATCAGCAAGCTACATGGAACACTAATTGATCATCAGATGTTTGCTTGAAACAGCATACATTTTGGAGTTTTAATGCTTACTGACTCAGATTAGGGTAGCCTGATCCACCATCCCCTGGAAACAGACAGACAGTATATTGGGAGTCTCCTTGGACTACGCTTGGAAGACAAGGCCTCAATTGCTAGTTATACCCTCCTTCTCAAAGCACTCTCCCTAATAATTATGGCTGGTTCTTAGTCCATCTACTCCAAGTCATTCCTTTGGTTTCTGAATTAAAAGTACCTCATAGCTATTTTTTTTTTTTCACATTAGAGTTCAAGAACTGAAATTCTTCCTCAATGTGATACTTCACGATCCTGGAGGATTTGTGGGTGGCAATGAGTCAGGCCATTTAGTCCAATGGTTTGTTTCACATTTCCTTTTGCAAAACTGTACCATTTAAAGTTGCATGATATAGCAAATAATTTTTCCCTCAGCCTACTTTCTTGTCCTTGGGTCCAGTCTTATTTTTTAAAAGCTGTGTAGGTCTCCTGCGATGACTTTTAGGAAACCTCACACTTTTTGTCTAGAATCTATTATCTACCTCTCTCCCTGGCAGTGTATTTTTTCCAGTCAGTTATTCTACCTAGAACACACTAAGCAAGCTAGTCCAGTGAGGATATAACACTGCAGGAGACACAAACAATAAATTATTGATGTCTGCTTTAAAGATCGCTATACTAGCACAGTCACAAAAATGCCTTATTATTCTATCAGCAGAAATTCACTGTTGGACAGGACATATGTGAACTCTCTACAAAAATAAACAGTTTGCTAACATTTCTGTTTCTTGCAAGCCCACACTGTCCACACTGCAGTTAGTTCCTAGGATTATCATGCAGAGCAATGCAGAAAAGCCTTCGTTTCTTCTACCGCTCTGTCAGATCCTTATTCCTACCCCATCCTTCAAATTGTGCTTGCTAAAATCTATGTTAACAAGAAATTAATAAATAAGTATGTGACTGCTGCATGTACGTCCTAATAATGTTTACTCGTTGACACAAAATCTCATCTGAGGTTTTAAAAATTAACACTCAAAAGTGGTTAAAATGTAGTCTAGATTTTATGTATATTTTACCACACACACACACACAAAGAACACTTCTAAGGTGTTAATCAAGTTACAATCTTCCTTCCCAGACTGAGGAAAGATGGGAAAGGATAACAGTTTCCTTAGCCTAATAACAACTCTTTAATTCTCCTTTAAGTGTTGTTTATTTCCATTGCAAAATAATCTCCCTTATGATTGACATGTTCTTTCTTTAGATATGTTAATACCTTAATACCTTAATGCTTACAACAGTATAGTTTAGCCGACCTGGAAATTATTCTTCTTTCAGAGGACATTCAGAGGACATTATTGCTTGAGTTTCAAAGTTCTGGGGGCACATTTCACCATTACTCCAGTACATCACCTAGTTTTGCATTAGAATATTATCTCTTATTATTTAACTCCTTATATATAATTTTGTGACTTTCTGAGTTTGAATTCCAACACACCCATATACTAGCTGTGTGACTGTTGACAAGTTATTTGATCTTTTCGTATCCCAGTTTCCTTAGATGCAACATATGGATAATAATAATATCCTGATAGAGTTGTTGTAAGAGTGATGAATTAACACAAGTAGAGTACTTAGAACAGTGCATAG
Organism: Pteropus vampyrus; assembly: GCF_000151845.1. NCBI lineage: Eukaryota > Metazoa > Chordata > Mammalia > Chiroptera > Pteropodidae > Pteropus > Pteropus vampyrus. The sequence continues at coordinate 5,997,026 of NW_011888865.1, forward strand.
CACGCTAAACATTATTTACTGACCTTCTACTATGGGCTGGGCACTAGGAATATAATGGAGACAGAGATATGGATGTTGTAAAGGAAAAAGCCACTATTTTTTCTTTATACTACTACCACTTTCACCTCTACTTCTGGAAACAAAATCAATGGGTTTTTTTCCCCACATTGACCAATTCTCTGACACCAGATGAGTGTCCTACAATTCAGATTAGTTCTGACACTATCTATCTTGAACTAGTGTCAGATTGTACAAGTTAACAGCTCAACTCCCACGAAACTGTCCCCACTTTGGATGTCAAAGACAAGTCCAAGGTTGTCCCCAGTACTTTTGACTGACCAGCTATAAATCCAAGTTCTCACAGCTCTCTTCATGGTTTTGATAATTTTCTAGAATGGTTCACAGAACTCAGTGAAATGCTAACTTACATTTACCAGTTTCTTGTTTAATAAAGGACATAATAAAGGATACAGATGAACAGTCAGATGAAGAGATACATATAAGGTATGGAAGGATCCTGAATGCAGAAGCTTCTGTCCCTGTGGAGTTGGGTTACACAACCCTCCTGGCACATGGATGTGTTGGCCAACCCAGAAGCTCTCCCAACCCTGTACTTTTGTGATTTTTATAGAGGCTTCATCACATAAGTATGATCTATTATGATCTATTATTAACTCAATTTCCATTCACATTCCCCTCTCTTAAGAATGATGGGTGAGAATGGAAGTTTTAAGCTTCTAATCATGGCTTGACCTTTTTGATGACAGCTCCCATCAAAGAGCCTACCAAGAGCTGCCTCATTAGAACAAAAGATGTTCCTATCACCCAGGAAATTCCAGGGGATTTAGGAACTCTGTGTTACACACTCCTTTCATTTAGAAAATTACAAGTGCTTTAGGAGCTCTTTGTCAGGAACCAAGTTCAAAGACCAAATATTAGCCAGAACTGGGGCTGAGACAAATATATATGTATAATAAATATATTTATTTCTTATGTCACAGTTTCTTTCTCAATAGACTATAAGAAGCTTATACTCTAGTTAAAGAGACAGACCCAAAACTCTAATAACATAGGCAAATAAATAAAATAACCACGTTACAATGGGGCTTTATTAAAAAAAAAAAAAAAAAACCAAAAAGAGGAAAAGCAGTTGTAATAGAAAATGATAAAGGGAAATTTGTTTAGACAGAGCGGTCAGGAAAATCTCCTCCAAGGCAATAAAAGTCAAGAAAGTGAGCGATGACCAATTCAGTGAACAGAGAAAAGAACATTCCTGGCAGGGGGAATAGCAGTACATACAAAGTGAAGAGTTCGGTGTCTGAGGAGCTGAAAGAAGACAGTGTTGGGAAAGATGCAATGTGTCATTTGGTCTTATTTCATAAAGTCAATGATCTGCAAATATTAATGCAAAATTCTTGTTACATTCCTAAGCTGTGAAGCCCAGTGCCTGATACCCAATTTTTTTTTTATTCAGGGCAGAACTTAGCAGGTTCTCGAATTGAGGTTTAAAAAAATGCTAGAGAATTACAGTGCAAAAGAAATTAATTTTGCAAATTTGCTGATTTAACATGTGTTTTGAGACGACTTGACTTCCCGAGTTATAATTTTATAATCGTGGTGTCCCAATTCCTATCCTTGCATTTATAAAAGGATCTAAATCTGGATGCAAGCCGTAATCATTCACTTATAACACTATAGATGACACTTAAAACCTGCTGACAGCGATCCTCTCTGAGAAGCTGAGGGAAAGAGACAGTCTCAGATAGAGGCAGAGAAGGAAGGAGAATGGGAAGGAGAATAATAAGGAAGACACAAACGGTCAGGAAAAAAATGGACTGCAAAAACCAGCCAGGTATGAAAACATCTAATGATTTGGGACAGGAGAGAGACTAACATGTAGTCCTGAAGGATCAGAGGAGGTTACCTGTCCTGGATCACTATCACAAATCATGCTACACTTCAGCACCAAATCACTCTTTGATATATAATATCCCAATTGTAACTCTAGGATATATTCGCATAAATATTCTGACCTGAAGATTTTCATAGAAGAAATTCTGGCAGGTGAAGCCAACTTCTACTCACAGAATAACACCAAAAGTAATATCTGTTTGAGCCCCTCAAGCAGTTCAATGAATCCTAAAGTATCTGATAGGTGGTATACATATTTGATGAGGTTGCAAGGAAAACAGAAAGGTGTAGAAGGAAACAACCGCAGCCACAACAGCGACTGTTCTGTAAGAGGAAGTATCTAAAGGGCACAACCAAAGGTTTCAGACATAGCAGTCCTATCTTTATGATACATGTTGTCACCTTAAAGTCACAAGCAGAAGCATCAGTCACTTTCTACAATGAGAAACCAATGATCCCAGGTACCATTCGCACTACAATCTTGCCATGAAGTGGAGAAATTCATGGCCAGAGATTGATAACGGAGTGATTTTTTTCTTGAGCTGTTATGTGATAGGGTTAAGAATGCACTACCCCAAAATATGGCATCTTAGCATATAGAATATTTTAAGCTGAAGGAATTTGAAAAAATGACAAGTTCAGGAAACACTCTCTGAGCTCCCTCTTCTCCCCTAAAGCAGGTCATAAGACCCTCATGTGAGAGATGTCTTCCCTTTACCCAGAGGAAAATAGCATCTTTATCTCTAAAGACTGGGGGACGTTGACAGGAATATGAACCAACGGGCCTTGCTAGATAAGCTTCCCCCAGTTTACTACCCTTAGTTCATATCTTTTTGTCCTATCCCATTTTCTCATGACTTTCTACTCTTAACCACACCTAGTATAGGAATGCTCAAGATTAAACAGCTTGAGTCTTCATTTCTTTATAAAGGCTCCTGTGTCATGTGAAACTTATATGAAATAAATTTATGTTTGTCATCTGTTAATCTGGCTTTGTCAGTTTAATTTCAGGCCCAGCCAGGATTGAGAAAAAGTTTCCTCCCCTACACATGGAAGAAGAAAACTAGCAATGGGAGCACTCATGTTTAAATTCACTAATTCATCTACTTAACGGATATTTATCAACTTGCCTACTAAGGAAAAGTTAGCAATTGAGGATACAATAGTGATATTCCCACCACTATGGTCTTTAGACCTTTTCAATAAATTCAATTTATCTTTCAATTTATCAAGGGACTTCTCTGTGCCAGACATCATGCTAGATAAGACACAGTTAAAAATCACAGTTGCTGCTCTCAAGGAACTTCGTCTAATTGGAAAGACATACAAGTCGGCAAGTATAGCATGAACGAGGCTATGATAAAGATATGCACAGGTGCTAAGGAATACTGCCTGGGGAAGGCAGATTAAGGAAATTTTTCCAATTGAACAATGACTGTACTGAGTATTCAAAGATGAGGAGGAATGGTCTAAGCTAAAACAATTTAGGAATTACATTCCTAGAAGGTAATCTACATGAATAAAGGCACAGAACTATAAAATAATAGCTAATATGTATGTGTCACGTACGTAGTCAACACTTTATGTGGATTATCGCCTTTATTCTTTATAACAATGCAGTAAAATAGAAAACTAATATTAGCCTCATTTTGCAAATGAGGAAACTGAAGCATAGGGAAATTAAATCACATAACAAATTTAAACATTTAGTAAACTGGAGTCAGGATTTGGTTCTGTCTGTGAAACTCTAGAGCCAGAGCTCTTAATCACTGTGCTTGAATTCCAAATATGACTATAAAATAGGTGTCAAATTGGGAGACAGAGTGGTAAGTTAGGTAGAAGCTTGAATTTGCAAGAAGTTGTAGGTCACGCTAAGGGCTCGAATTTAAATCTAAGGACAAAGAACCAGTACAAGATTTTAAGATGAAGAAATCAGATTTATATTTATATATTTTTACTCTGACTACAATTTATAAAACATGTTTCAGAAGATAAAACCCAAGATGGGGGAGACCAGATAGGGACTACTACAATATTTTAGGAGGAAGATGGCAATGGCCTGAAGGAGGGCAATGATGGTTAGTGAAACAGGAGAAACAGATGTGAGAAATGGGTGGGTTGTGAGGTTAGCAAGACTCAACAGTTACTCTGATACAAGGGGTGAGAAAGAGAAATCAAGGATGATTCTTAAGTATCTGCATCAGATTGACTGGCAAAATGGGGCTGCCATTAGCTTAGATGGGGATATAGAAGGCAGAGTGAGGTTGAGCAGGCCATAAGAAGTTCTGTTGAGCAGAATTTCAGGTTGAAGCCCCTATGAGGCATTCAGTGGACAGTTTCTAGCAGTTTAGACACAGTATTAGAAGTTCAGACTAACACTGAAGACAAGAGATTAGCTGACCTTGACTATACTAGGGAAATGAAAGTAGTGTAATACAAAGTGCCAGAATGACTGCTTTAAGACCATAGTCTGTCATTTGCAAGCCATATAACTTGAATAAATCATTCAGTATCCCTGGTCCTTGGTTTACCTATCTTTGAGATGAAGATGATCGGACTAAGCAATCCCAAAAATCTCTTCCAACTCTAACGGCTGTATATATTGTTGTGATCTTTAAAAAAAATAAATAACATGTGTTTTTATTTGGTCTTACCCCTTAATGAGTTTACCATCTATGAGATACAGTAAAGTACTGGAGAGAGATGAAGGAGATGGACCCATGTTATAATAGGAAGGGGAAAATATTTTAATAAGAATAAATAAACTTAAGTACAACTTCATTCTTCTATTTATTCTGCAAAATGTATTAAGTTCCTACTATATGCCAAGCACTGTATTGTGCTCTGTAAATAAAATAAACATGATTTTTATCCTTGTGAATCTTTGTCCTTAGGCAAGTCACTTACTTAAGCGTGTTTTTATTTTCAGGTATGAATTTAGGCTAATAATAATTCCACCACTATTATATTAAGTGATATAATTTATATGGGAACTCTATAAACATAATACAATTGGTATGTTACACTATTCTAATTCTCCTCTAAGAACCTCACTATCCCCAGTCACAGCATTGCATTCTACTTGGAGCATTAAAATACTGTATTTCATCAAATATTTATTCAATCTAATCGTTATTATATGTATCACCAGGAAAGAAAAACCTCTGTCAATTAAACTATGACACAGTGCTAGGATATCATCAATTACATGATTTATCCTGACTTCAGAAATGTAAAATACAAAAATAAATAAATTTTATGAAACTGTGAGCTAGCAGTCATGTAGCTGAGTACTCATTTAGCATGGAGATAATATGACCTTAGGAACTGGAAATATGTGACTAATTTTCTCATTTTCATAGGAAAACGTACTCTCTAAGGAAGAATCAATAGATACAATTTGTGGAATCTCTTAAGGCATTTGCTTATTTCCCAAATAATAGTTTCATTAGTACGTTCGGAAGATGGTCCAGATCATAGTACTCGGATATAGTTTGTTGAATGGTCTGATGTTCTTACACAGACATTCATTGAAAAGACATGAGATATGGACACTGAATGGATTTAAGGTGCACAAAGAAGCAATATTCACAACTTATACTCAAAGACCTCAATATCTGGATTGACTTAAACCTAAAGGTTGGTGAGTGGGTGGGGCTACCCTAAGAAAATATTTTAGAAGCATGAATGGAGGTGAGAGGAAGCTAGAATCTGAATTGCTTGAAAATTTTATCAATGTTTTAGATGAAGGATGTCTTCATTAAGTTTGCAGAAAGTGATAATTTTAAAAGGTACTTAAACCAGAAATGAAAGATACTAAA
>NW_011888865.1:6002807-6005244 GCF_000151845.1 Pteropus vampyrus
GACCTCAATATCTGGATTGACTTAAACCTAAAGGTTGGTGAGTGGGTGGGGCTACCCTAAGAAAATATTTTAGAAGCATGAATGGAGGTGAGAGGAAGCTAGAATCTGAATTCCTTGAAAATTTTATCAATGTTTTAGATGAAGGATGTCTTCATTAAGTTTGCAGAAAGTGATAATTTTAAAAGGTACTTAAACCAGAAATGAAAGATACTAAAAGCAAAGCAGACTTTATCAAGTAATTTTTTTTTTATTCAAACATGCTAGTAGTCGATAGCTGGTAGTATAAGATAGAGTCTAGAAATTAAAAACATTCATCTAAATATAGAATTGGAAATGACATGCAAAATAACCTAGATGGGCCTCATTGTTGAAAAAGTAGAAAACATGAGCCTGTACTTCAGTACTTGCTTTAAAAGGATATGAAGAAAATCATGGGAGAAAAAAAAAAATGAGTAGGAATTGAAGAGTATGAACAATTACGTAGAGATAGCCTAAAATGAGAATTCACCTCTGTCTTCATGTGTTAGAAGGGGTATTACAAGGAGCATCAGCACAAGTTATACTCTCTCTGTAGAGTCAGCAGTAGAAAATGCGGCAGACAACACAGAGAAAAGGATTTCAATGATATGAAAAGTAGATATAAAAAGGTTACACCCCATTATAAGTGATAAGGTAATTAGTTAAATAGCCATTCTTACATTCCTGTAACCATTTGTCACTGATGGTATATTAATGTTTCCCAAAGGGCAGTTCCACGGGGTGACAATATATTGTAACTGGGGGAAAAAAAGGATGTTATACAAATGTGTTTGAAAAACATTGAGGTAAACAATAGCAAACAAATTCCTGTATCATGAAGCTTCTCACAGGTTTTATGAGATGGTATAGGAATCTCTAACAATCTCTAACTTAAATTTGACGATGGTACCTTCTTGCTCGTGGAGCATGTTAAGGAGCAGCTACAGAGCTGTAGATGTCAATTCTGAAAATCCTGGTGCAAGTGAATCTCTGTCATAGAAGAGGGCCTGAGAAGATATCTTCCTCAAATCTTAAAATTTCTTTTTTTAAAAATTCTATAAAATCATTATTTCACCAAAACATGAAGGTTTGAAGAAGATTCTTAAGGAAGATTCCGAAGGAAAGCAGCATTATTAAGAAACTAAAACAATAAGGCAAACAACAGACTGCCAGAGTGGAAGTTGCTTTTTAGTTGACATAGATATGAGAATTTTCTAAAAAACACTTTGGCATCCAGGCACCATTCTAATCCCATAGAAACCTGGCGGCTATATTTGACTGTAAAATCTTTTTATATGTTTTGTTTTTTAAGGAGCTACTTCATAGATATCACACTTGTGAGACTGAGTCACAACATTTCATCTAAACTTCAATGTTCAGATTTTGTTTCACCAAACAGAAAAATCATAATATTTATTTATTAGTATATCGGGTAGCACTAATCTAAGGGGTGATGAACATTGGTTTTAAGGCTTCCTTGAGCAAAACTCTATATCAGAAGCTGTTGCCTGGTTCTATTTGAAGAGAGACAAGAATTCCAAGAGAATCTGCAACTTGCAAAACCATCATTTGGGATATATTTAAAAACGATATCTGGTGAAATGCTGTGATATACAAGACAGGAGAACATCAAATTACTATTAGAATCCAAGAAATAAAACTTTAATTCTGCCTTCAAACAACACTTTGGTAGATCCTGCCCTCCACTGTCCATCTCAATTATTTGTTTATAGAATATGGAATACTCAGCCTTTAAAATAAGCCATGATCACATTCAAAGGGTGAAACTACTTGTTTATATAATAACTTGTTTGTCGATGCTTACTATATGCCAGGTTCCTTACATATTTATTTTTTTAATTTATCAAAATACCAATCCTGGGCAAAATACTCATTATGCCATCTTAACATAAAGTGTTGCAGTTTTGGAAAGTGTTGAATCAAATGTCCAAAGTCATACAGGTCATGAATGGCCAAGCTTTACATAAAATTCATATCTTTCTTCTGACTTTAAATTCTATGCTATCAGGGTCTGAGCAATGGATCTTCAGATCAGTATTCTGTTGTCTTTATATCCTAAGCTAGTTGGTTTGAGCGGTTAAATGCATTATGCTAGTGAGCCTCAAGTCACAGGTCACTGTCAGGATTGCCACTGGTTTCATAATTGGCCTATGAATGGCTGAAAACGGTCAGGTTCAGCTAAAGTAAGCTGAGACCAGAAGCCAAAGAACAGCTTTGGAGAGGACAGTGCTTTCTGATCAACCCCAACACATGCCTTTTGGCATTTTATAGTGAGTTTTGCTGTTAGTGATTTACAGCTAGAATCATACAACAATTAACTCAATATAAAATTGCGGAAGTTAGATGTGTAGTCTCATAGTCTAGATAATCCTCATCTTTACAGTTTGTGTTTCTTCCC
>NW_011888865.1:6005294-6007276 GCF_000151845.1 Pteropus vampyrus
GCCAGAGTGGAAGTTGCTTTTTAGTTGACATAGATATGAGAATTTTCTAAAAAACACTTTGGCATCCAGGCACCATTCTAATCCCATAGAAACCTGGCGGCTATATTTGACTGTAAAATCTTTTTATATGTTTTGTTTTTTAAGGAGCTACTTCATAGATATCACACTTGTGAGACTGAGTCACAACATTTCATCTAAACTTCAATGTTCAGATTTTGTTTCACCAAACAGAAAAATCATAATATTTATTTATTAGTATATCAGGTAGCACTAATCTAAGGGGTGATGAACATTGGTTTTAAGGCTTCCTTGAGCAAAACTCTATATCAGAAGCTGTTGCCTGGTTCTATTTGAAGAGAGACAAGAATTCCAAGAGAATCTGCAACTTGCAAAACCATCATTTGGGATATATTTAAAAACGATATCTGGTGAAATGCTGTGATATACAAGACAGGAGAACATCAAATTACTATTAGAATCCAAGAAATAAAACTTTAATTCTGCCTTCAAACAACACTTTGGTAGATCCTGCCCTCCACTGTCCATCTCAATTATTTGTTTATAGAATATGGAATACTCAGCCTTTAAAATAAGCCATGATCACATTCAAAGGGTGAAACTACTTGTTTATATAATAACTTGTTTGTCGATGCTTACTATATGCCAGGTTCCTTACATATTTATTTTTTTAATTTATCAAAATACCAATCCTGGGCAAAATACTCATTATGCCATCTTAACATAAAGTGTTGCAGTTTTGGAAAGTGTTGAATCAAATGTCCAAAGTCATACAGGTCATGAATGGCCAAGCTTTACATAAAATTCATATCTTTCTTCTGACTTTAAATTCTATGCTATCAGGGTCTGAGCAATGGATCTTCAGATCAGTATTCTGTTGTCTTTATATCCTAAGCTAGTTGGTTTGAGCGGTTAAATGCATTATGCTAGTGAGCCTCAAGTCACAGGTCACTGTCAGGATTGCCACTGGTTTCATAATTGGCCTATGAATGGCTGAAAACGGTCAGGTTCAGCTAAAGTAAGCTGAGACCAGAAGCCAAAGAACAGCTTTGGAGAGGACAGTGCTTTCTGATCAACCCCAACACATGCCTTTTGGCATTTTATACTGAGTTTTGCTGTTAGTGATTTACAGCTAGAATCATACAACAATTAACTCAATATAAAATTGCGGAAGCTAGATGTGTAGTCTCATAGTCTAGATAATCCTCATCTTTACAGTTTGTGTTTCTTCCCCAATAGCCCAGACATCTTCAATAACTTTACTTAATCTCTCTGACATTTCTTAAATATATGTCACATTTGAAAATCATTTCTGTACATCACAACTTATTTCATAAATACAGCACAGTCCATACTTGTCTTCATGCTCATTCTTTTTTATCTCACTTTATGAAGGCATAATCGGCAAATAAAATTATAACATATTTAAAGTGCACAACAATGATTTGATATATGTATGCATTGTGAAGATTCCTCCAGCCCCTGCTGAGTTAATTAACACATCCATCACCTCAGATATTTATCGTGTGTGTGTGTGTGTGTGTGTGTGTGTGTGTGGTGAGAACATTTAAGTTCTACTCTCTTAGAAAATTTCACTTATACAATACAGTATTATCAGCTATAGTCACCATATTATATATTAGATCCTCAGACTTTATTCGTCTTATAACTGAAAATTTGTACCCTCTCTTATTTCCCCTACTCTTCAGCCTCTAGCAACTCCTTTTCTACTGTTTCAATGAATTTGACGTGTTTTTTTTTTTTTTTTTCAGAATCCACATAAATGTAATACCGTGGGGTATTTGGTATTTGTCTTTCTCTGTCTAGCTTATTTCACTTAGCATAATATCCTCTAGATTCATTCATGTTATTGCAAATAAAAGGATTTCCTTTTTTATGGTACACATACACGCACATTTTCTTTATCCATTTGTCTGTCAATGGACACTTAGGTTATTTCAATA
>NW_011888865.1:6007326-6032217 GCF_000151845.1 Pteropus vampyrus
TGTGTGTGTGTGTGTGTGTGTGTGGTGAGAACATTTAAGTTCTACTCTCTTAGAAAATTTCACTTATACAATACAGTATTATCAGCTATAGTCACCATATTATATATTAGATCCTCAGACTTTATTCGTCTTATAACTGAAAATTTGTACCCTCTCTTATTTCCCCTACTCTTCAGCCTCTAGCAACTCCTTTTCTACTGTTTCAATGAATTTGACGTGTTTTTTTTTTTTTTTTTCAGAATCCACATAAATGTAATACCGTGGGGTATTTGGTATTTGTCTTTCTCTGTCTAGCTTATTTCACTTAGCATAATATCCTCTAGATTCATTCATGTTATTGCAAATAAAAGGATTTCCTTTTTTATGGTACACATACACGCACTTTTTCTTTATCCATTTGTCTGTCAATGGACACTTAGGTTATTTCAATACCTGACTATTGTGAATAATGCTGCAATGAACATGAGTGTATATGTATTTCATTGAGACAATGATTTCTTTTCTTTTGAATATATACCCAGAAGTAGAATTGCTGGATCATATAGCAGTTCTATGTTTAATTTCTGCAGGAATCTCAATACTATTTTCCATAGTGGTTGTATCAGTTTACATTCACACCAACAGTATACAAGCGTTCTCATTACATTCTATCATTTATCTTTTATCTTTTTAGTAACACTTTCAGCTATGAAATAGCTCATTGAGTTTTTGATTTGCATTTCCCTGATGATTACTGATGTTGAGGTACCTTTCCATGTACTATTCGTATGTCTTTGGGAAAATGTCTATGTAATCCTTTGCTCAATTTTTAAATTGAGTTATATGAGTTATTTGCATAGTTTGGAATTTAACCCCCTACTGATTATGTGGTTTACAAATATTTTAACTCATAGGTTGCTTTTTCATTTTGTTGAGAGTTTTATTCGCTGTGTAGAAGCTTTTTAGTTTGATGTGAATGTACTTGTTTATTTTTACGTTTGTTATCTTTGCTTTTGGTGACAATCCAAAAAAAAATAATTGCCAAGATCAGTGTCAAGGAGTTTACCTCTTATGTTTTCTTATAAGAATTTTATGGTTTTGTGTCTTACATATAAATCTTTAATCCATTTTGAGTTGATTTTTGTTCATGTTCAACCTCATTCTTGACCCATGCCCTGTCATTCTTTCCTCAATATAGAATTTAAACCCAAGACATTCTACCTTTCTACATTCCTCATCTACATTCATTTATGCTCTACTATTTCTATACTCCTTAGAAAGAGTCTACAAAAAATATTCTCTGGTCCATATCCAGAAGGGCATCACAATTATTCATATCTTCTCTGATTCCCCCAACCCCTACTACTTTGTTCTACCCCACATTTAGTAGATTATGAAACGAAAACTTTATAAAATTCTTTGTTCTCATAAAATACACATTTTAGGCACTAAAGTTTTTTTTTTTTTAACTAAAGACATCTTATAAGAAATTAAATGATGTTTTAATTCAGCCATAATATGCTAATTAAGAAAAATTTTAAAAATTCTTAGAGACAGTGCCCGTTTAAACAAGAATGTAGTAGAAGCTCTGCTTTTCATTAAAGTGTCAGGTTACAAGAGTGAAATACTCTTTCTCAAGTAATTTTATTTAGCGAAAGGCACTATGTGGGGTTTTGAGATTATTGTATAATTAACTTTATGCATTTAACATTCATTATAATAAGATGAATCTGTACAAACAACATTTGTTTAGACACGATGTTTTGTCAGTACTGAGTAGTAAATGTCACTAAGCTAAATAAAAGCATTTCTTACATATGCTTGTGCAACAGGAAAGACACTTGGGAAGTTAATTTTGTCCTGTCCTGATTTCAAATGTCAGTCAGCTTTGACAGCCACAATAGCAGCTGGTTCAGGTAGTGTTGACAGCTGGTGAGGATGGGCTAGAACAGGCAATGCATTGTTGATTGAGAATCTTACTACTGTACTCCTTGAACTGGGAAACTCAGGTGACTGACATGTAATTCAGTAAGTGTGCTAAACTGAGTCATGGATTCCTTTAGTTAAATTGATTCAGATTTTTAGATGACACCAAATAGCAAAATATAATCTTCTCATATCATCTAGACACTTTGATAAGGCTCCTCAATATAATACCTTAAACCACAAGTTAAGGGAAGAACAACTGATGAAATGCTTTCAAAGACTGTCATCACAGACAATTTACATGGAATACTGGCACCAAAGTTCATGCTATGTGCTAGAACAGGGGTCAACACGTATTTTCAATAAAAGACAAAACAGTAAACATAAAGAGTCATAAATCTCTGTCTCAACTATTTAACTCTGTAGTTGTAGCATGAAAGTAGTCACAAACAACATATAAATGGATATGCATGAATGAGTTCCAATAAAACTTTATTTACAAAAATTGGCAGTGGAAAAAAATTGACCTGTAGGTAGCAGTTTATTGACCCCTGTGCTAGACTATGACCTCCCAGAAAGCAAGCTGACGGTAAGTGTGAGGTATTATTCTCACCAGCACAGGTGTGAGTGTGAGAGAGAGATCCTTCTAGTCACCTTGAAAGGCTCTTGGGTTCTGAATCCATCTAGGTGTAGACTAGGAGTCATACAAGCTTAAGATCAGCCTTGATGAAGGCAGAGAAGCAGAGTTTCACATGTATGACTCACTGGGTATGTCCATCACAGACCCTTCTAATTTAAAAGAAGAAATCAAATCACTTAATACTTTGGTTTAAATATTCCATCCATGAAAGTATTGTATTTAAAGGTTTATAAATGTATGAAGTGGGAAAACCACTGAAGAAAAAATTAAGAGCCCTTACCCTGGTCCAGTCTCAGTGATAAATAAGTATGCAATCTTGGGTACTTTATTTTATGTCTTTGGACTTCAGTTTCTTCTGTACAATAATGGCATTGAATTTCATTATTTCACATGTCTCTTCCAGGTCTAACATTCTATGACATATACAGTCAATTTTCATTATTCCCAGTAGTTATGTTCTATAAAATTGTTATTGCCATGAACAATAAATTAGCAAATGCTAAACCATTGCTCGCTCCTAGGGGAAAAAAGTATTTGCAGGCCCCTGCTCACAAGATTTTTGTCAACCTATTAATATATAGCTTTGATTTGTGTGCATTTCTGTTTAAAGATACCATTTTAATAGATAGCATTTATTCATTAATATCAAATTCATGGCCAATAGTGCTAAAATGTATGTTTGAACAAAGCTTATCTAATACACATTTATCCCTAAGGCGCATCACAACACTGTTGCACTTAAGAGCACTAAACAACAATTCAACATCATGCCTGGGCACCATTTTAAACAAAAAATCACCAAAAAAAAAAAAAAAAGTGAGAAATGGGGCACTAAATATTCTGTGCAAAGGACACTTGTTTAGAGTTTGAAACTTAAAAGTAGTCACCCCATTCCACTTCAGTTGGGATGACGCATGTTGGGCAACTCAATTTCTTTTGCCACTCAGCAATGTCTGTGAATGACCCAAAAGTATCACAAGTTTTGATTTTGGTGTTACCATAAACTTGGTAAGTAGACAAATTTGTAATTACAGAAATCTAATAATAAGGATCAACTAGAATTAGAAATAAATCTATTACAAATATTTGTGCTCTAATAATCCTATTTTGTTTCCTTACACTCTTCATAAAATTTCATGTATTATCCCTTCTAAGAATACTTCAATATCCAGCCACTTTGAATCTCAAGCCAAATACCCTCAACTTTTATACCTAGACAATGACAGCAATCTTCTGTTTTCTGTCTCTTCTGAATCTAGTCCTTCCACACCAATTCCAGAGATTTTGCTAAAAACAAATTTGAGCTTTCACTTCATTGCTTAGCTAGCCATACTAGTTCCTCATTAGCCAAAGAATAAAATCCTAAAATGCAAGTTCTTAATTTGCTATGTAATAATGTTTACAGTTTAACATATCTCCTGCCACCACTTTCATTATATTTTATATTTTAACCACCATCACATTATTTATCCATTACTGTTTTTTATAGGCCTGTGCTTTTGTAGTTGCTATTTTCTTTCTTTTCTGTGCTCATAGTTCAAAGTTTAAGAACTCCTAAATTATCCTTGATTATCTTAGTGAAAAAAAAAATGTTAACTTATAGCATGAAATTACCTGTTGTGAAGTTTTATGCACTAAACTCTTATCTCCTTAAGGACAATGAAAACCTCTAATGGATATTTTATATTCTAAGACCTCAGGATAAGGCTATGGCATAATGGGTATTCAATAAGGTGGTACAGCATGTACAGTATGCATTTATTATTCATTAAAATTATTTACTTACACACACTATTTACCAGGTACCATTCTAGGTGTTCAGGAGACAACATGGATAAGATGAAACAGGTAGTGTTTAAGGGTTAGGGGCAACTTATTTAATTTCTTTGAGTCTCAATTTGCTCATCAATTAAATGAGAGTAAAAATATTCTTTCCTCATAGTGCTGTTGTGAGGTATAAATGAGAATAGAGAAATAGAGGCAATACTCAGTACTGTGCTTGCAGGTAGTAAGTACTCAGTACATGTTAATTTTAAAAGACTTAATATTAAAAAATTATCAGTTATTTCCAGTGACGTACACCAGGAACTCCTATAGTGGTTCTTAAATTTTCTTGAGACTCAGAACTCTTTGAAATCTGACAAAAGCTATTGACTCTATCCTAGGAGGACAGAGGGGTTATATAGTCATATAAATTCACATCATTTAGAGTCAGTCTACTAACTTCTGACTTATTTTAGATCTTTCTTCCTATTCTATAATTATACTCTTAAACTTTCCTTGTAAAAGTTCTTCCTAACTTACTGAAGTGAGATTATGTTCTTTGGAAAAGGACATAATCTCCTATAAATATGTGTGACAAACCAGTCTCATATCTGGCAGAAGTTACAGAAAATCTGACTACATGGGCTTAAAAAACATGAGTTTGTTTTTCCCATAAGTCTGGAGGTAAATGGTGGCTGGCATTGGCTCAATGCCTCAGTATTAAGGCAAATTTGTCTATAATTCTCTTGGCCTTTCTATCATAATTTCTAAATGGCTGCTGTAGATGAGGCTACTATGACTGCATTAAAGGCATGAAGCGAAAGAAGAGGGGACAGCCTCTGCTTCAGAAAGATCAATCTTTCTCAGAAAATCAGTGTAACCTCATTTACACCTCATTGAAGGTGTTTATATCCCATAACTATCCCACAAACTGCATGCAAGGAAAACTAACATAGTAAGGATTTTTAGTTTGATTCACTCATTACCATCTCAAAGAGATTTTATTTCTGTTGGTAAGAAAGAGGAGAAAAAAGTAGATAGGATAAACCCTAGTACTATTAGCCACACAGATAAGTCAGCCTAAGGCAGGTTTCAAAAACTCCAAAAGAGTCAATGAGTAATAAAGAAATACGGGCCTCTCTCAACACATTTTGTAATAAATGCACAAATACATTTATCTGACTCTTTGGCCTCTAAAGCTTGAAATATAAGGTATCTCTCTGTAGCTGAGTAAATAAAAATAAAAATCAACGTAATTTTAAGGTTTATTTAAAAATATTTCTCCTTCTGTGCCTCTAGTACATGCACTTTCAAGCCTTGTGTTTTAAAATACAGATGTTTTCCTGAAAATCATAACTTCTCACACATCATTTTAAATGAGAATAGTATGAGAGATAGACAAAGATAGTGGGATATGGAAGATATATCCTAGAGATGATAGAGATTAGATTTACCACTTACGTGACTTGCTATCCATGTAGGTGTTAAAGCCAACAGCTAATTTTAGGTTGATATATAGAGTAGCACTGACCAATAGGTTTCACTGTTTTTGTCAATACAAATAAATTGGCAATAGCCGCCTGAAGCATTGTATTGAGGCATTTAAGACTATGTTTGAACTCAGAGAGAAAGACACATATAATTTAATAATCTCTTCTCCTTCATGACTAAAGCAGAAGAGTGCCGATGTTTGCTGTATCTCATATAAATATATTCAAGATTGTTGGGATTGGAACTTGAAGATTACCTAGTTCCATAATCTCATTTTGAAGATGAAGTAGCATAGATTAAACTACCATTTGTTCCCCTGCCTTCACTTCCTTGTGAACACCAGGAGATGTCAGGCACTAAGTTCGAAAAATAATTTGAAATTTCAACCTCTAGTCAAGAAGATCCCAAACACCCTTCTCGATATCATTAAAAGTGCAAAAACAGATACACCCCAAGGTCCCAAGGTCGAAATGGCTTTTAGAACTGCAATTTATTAGCTATTCATTTAACACCCAATTGGTTTTAGGGGAAGAAGTACGAGCTCTTCTTAGAGGAGCAGGCCCTCCCAGCTTGAGGCTCAGGCCTCTCCCAGAACGCCTGGAGTAATCTCCATTTAGCCACACATGGAGAAAGAGAGCGAAGAATCACCTGGGAGAATTCCGAAGGCCAGGACTATAAGGAATATATATCACTTTCGATAATATTCAATAATCCATTCGCCAAGACCTCAGTCATTTGATTACATATAACTACAAGAAAGGCTAAGAAATATAGTTTATCTACATTATCTAGAAGGAAACCAAAAAAAACATGGGTTAAGTAAACAACTAGGTACACTTTGTCACAAAAGTCAATCATCTTGCAGAACATTTTCTAGAAAATGATTCTAGTTGCTGTTATGTACATGTCTGTGTATTTTCCATCAGTCCTTTAATATAGGTTCAGAGTTATAGAAAAAAGAAAAGACATAGAAAAGGCACATTTTTTTCCCTAAATTACAGTCAGCCTTGATTTCTCATTTAAAAGGACAATTTAATAGAAAACAAGTTGAAAGCAAAAATTCGAATTTGTGATGTATTTATTTATTTATTTATTTTTAGTTTTTCTTTTGAAATAATTACAAATTCACAAGAAGTTGGAAAACAGTACAGAGAGGTCTCATGTAACCTTTGCCCATTTTTCCTCAGTGGAAAAATCATATCCTATTTTGATCTTGCACATCTATAGTACAATATCAAAACCAAGAAACTGACAGTAGTACAATATGCTGGGCCGCACTAAGAGTTCTAGCTCCCCACTGGGTCTCCTCTGATACCCCACTGGCTCTGAGGGGTAGGAGCACCTTGTTACTGCACACGGCCCTGTGGCTCCCATTGATGCCTCATTACCACTGGACCTGGCGAAAATCCTGACTCTCCTCTAAGTCTCTTCCACTACCCCCTCAGCAGGGAGAGAGAGAAACTTCCTGCTTCTTCTGACTGCCAGGTAAGGGTAAAAGTCCAGGCTCCCCACATGGTCCCCACACTTGAGAGGAGGTTATCACTTAAGAGCATTGTATTGAGGAGCTTGAGGCTACATCTGGACTCAAAAGAAAATATTCATGTAATTTTTAGCAATAGCATTACAACCGGGAAAAGAGAGGTGGAATTCTAGGTTCTCCACTCACTCTTTGCTTGTGCAGGTGAAGTGGGGCCAGAGTTTGTTTTGTGGTGCTCAGCTGCAGTAGAACAGTTATTATCTAAAAGTTTTCTTTTGCTAAGATGTCCTTTTCCCAGTTTTTTTGGCTAGAAAGAGCAGGCTGTTATGAGGGTTTTTCTAGTGT
Source organism: Pteropus vampyrus (assembly GCF_000151845.1). Lineage (NCBI taxonomy): Eukaryota > Metazoa > Chordata > Mammalia > Chiroptera > Pteropodidae > Pteropus > Pteropus vampyrus. The sequence continues at coordinate 6,014,949 of NW_011888865.1, forward strand.
CTGCACCCCGTGGTGTTTCTGGGGTTCTTACCTCTTCTGCTCTAAGCCTAGAATACAGGAGGCAAAAAGAAAACCTAGAGTCTTGATGTCCCCAGCCAGTCTGCCTTCTTTTCAGTCTCCTTATGTTTGCTTTATAGCTAACGTCCAGGGTTTTTAGTTATACTTAGCAAATCAGGAAAAGGTCATCTACTTAATTTTTCTGGAAGCTGAAGTTTCCTGTCTTAATTTTTTTTTTTTTAATTCATAAAGATAGCTTTATGGCAAATGCCATACACGCGGGGATGTCATGCACACTTCTAGGCTTTTCTCAGTCTGGGTATCTGTTCTTTATGAAAGACTATTCTGCTCTATGAAAAGGCTTACAAATAAGAGTTATTAAGTACTTTTCTGTCACAGATAACATGATTTGTAAAAAAGTTCATTTTTTTTTCATGTATGTGTTCCTTTTTTATGGAAAACCAAGCACCTATAGATACTATAGAGAAATTTACATGGCAGGTATTCAGTAAACCTTTAATAAATATGAACATAAATTAATACATTAATGAACTAGAACTAATATATAGACCACAACAATTTTTGTGATAGATATTTAAGCCACTAATTTTTCCCAGCCCATAAGAAAAAGAATACTGCTGACTGGGGGTTGTTTCTCCCATCAAAACGAAATCAAAACTTATGGTGACTTTGCTTCTCAAAACATTCTTGAGGCTTCACGCCTTAATAAAACAACAATAGAAAACATTACTGAGAAAGCACAGGGGAAATCACAAATTGGGAAAAACTTGATTCACAGCAGACGTGCAGACAATGAATTTATGATAAATCCAGGTAGAGGCTCTCGATAGGGCAAAGCAGCACTAGTCATTCTAGAACCTTCTGTGCTTCTCTAGTACTGTGCTTTTTAAATGTCAAATACAAGGTTACAATGACAGTTGTCAGCAACAAAGAATTACAGACCTGCAAAACTACTCACTCGATTCCAATGATTTAGCCCTCTTCCCTAAGGGGAAAATCTAAGTAAACAACACACAGATAACATTTACCTGACATTTTCTCTTTCTTCACCTTGACTGGTAAATTCACCAGTAATTCATTGTTCCCTTAGGCACACCTCCTAGGATCAACATACTTCTCAGAAATCCAGAGAGAGAGAGAGAGAGAGCGAGGGAGGGAGGGAGGGAGGGAGGGACAGCACGTGTGCACGAGAGAGAAGGGAGGGAGGGAAAATGGACAACTTCTCTCATGCCTCCAGCCTTCACTCAGATTCTGCTCACTCAATGACATTCTTACCTTGAAATAAGAAGACTAAACATGTCAAGAAAGCATAGGCAACCACAAGCAGATAGGTGGAGTCTCAGACTCCATGACAGCCAACTGGCAAACTAACACAATTACCCTGACTCACCATTGCCAATTCTCTCTGATGAGAACAAGTAGACAGTGGACGGGCAATAACATCACTTTTTCTCAAAGCTCTGACCATGTGAGAATCTCTCAGCACTCATCTTTAATTATACCCGATGAATGGCAACTTGGTTGCTGAGCAAAGTCTTCCTGAGAAACTGATAGAAACTATTTTACTTGGGATGAAACATTGTATTAGGTGTTTCTTCCTTCCCCACCCAGGCCAGTAGATCTTTAAATTAGGCCTCCACTCACAAAATTCACGGTGCAACTAAGACCTGTTCTCAGGAAGAGTTTTGAACTGTGTGCCTTTGTTTTTTGACATTGCTCTGACTCTGAACTCCTACCCAGCTTCAAAGCTTGTGATTTGCTTTGTCTCCCATTTCTGACACCATTTCATTCAATGATTAACAACTGATGTGGACTTTCTGGACAAAACTCAAAACCTAATTTCGTTCTAGTTCTTTTTGAATCTGTCTTTTTGGATAAAACCTACTAGACTAAGGTCCTAAATTCTTAGACAAGTATCAGTGCTTCAACTAGAATCCTGGCCCACCTAGGATGATCCAAAATATATTTAATGGAAATTATCTGAAAAAAAAAAAAAAAAAGAAATATCTCTGCTATTGTTTTCATAACATTTCACTGTATCCTATCTTTATAATCAAGTTCTAAAAAATAAAAGAACATCCTCAAATTTTTAATATTGACATTTTATTGTTTTTAATTCCAATTTAAACAACGAAAAGATATAAAAATGTTGAGGTTCCATCTATTTCCCTACTCTTTTCTATTCTACACTCTTTCTCCCCAAAGGCAACTGTTATTATTACTTTGGTATGAAATCTTTGACATGTGTATATGCATATTCATAAATAACATGTAGCCTCATCTTGCATGTTTTTAGTAATATAAATACTATCATGCTGTATGTTTTAAATAAAAATGTGATGTTTTCACTCAGCATTGTATTCACCATGTATCCATCAATCTATTTATCTACCTATATATTATCTATGTCTCTATCATTCATTCATTTAGTTTAAACCACTGAATGGTATTTTATTATATGGATAAATAATATATTACATACTCATTTCTCTCCTGAGGGACATTTAAGATGTTTACAAATTTTGTTCTTATAATGCTTCAGTGGACATTATAGCACTCTTTTATATTTATGGTTTATATGTACTGATTTTTCTAGAGCATTGTTTATCAAACTGCATTAAACCCATTGGAGTGTTGTTGGGTCGATTTCCTAAAATGACAGAATAGAACAAAATGACAGAATAAAACAAAACAGAATCAAATCGGCTGAATTGAATCAGATAGAATAGAATCAAATCCCAGGGTTTGTAACACATAACAGTATAGATTGTCTATACAGACGATCACCAATAATTCTTCTTGTCCTGGCATGTTCATGTCTCCTTCCCATCAAAAGGTGTTATCTATTACCTCTTCTCTTAAATACAATCAGGATTTTTTGACTTGCTTTGGCCAACAGAATGGGACCAAGTGTTATTTAAGTTTTGAACCCTAGGTCTGAAACAGTCTGGCATCGTCTGCTTTTATTCTAATAGAGCCCTGAACCACCATGTAAAGACATCCATCAACCCTTCTGGATAGTCCACATGAAGAGACAGGGATCCGGCTATTCTAGCCATTAGAACTGAGGTGTTACACATGGGACCAAAAACAATTTTGATAAATCAGTTCCAGTCTAACCTCTAGGATGATACTTTTCTATGAATGACCGAGGAGACCAAGAAATAAACTTCCCAGCTGGGTCCAGGCTAAAATATGGAATTATGGACAAATATAAGGTTTTTGTTTTAATATGCTAAGTTTTAAGTTAGTTGTATTAGCTCTTGCACATAAGAGTAAGAATATTGAAATAGTCAATATGGGCTGTGCAATGTTGAAGATCCAAACCTCCAAAATCTATTGGTTTGTAAAATCGAAGGCCTATTTATCAGTCAGTCTATATGTCCATTTTCAGTTGGATAGGAGCTCTGTTCTATATCTCCTCACTCAAGGACACAGACTGGGAGAACAAGTAACCTCTCAAAAGTCTCTAGTTGCCGTGACAGAAATTAAAAATATAGAGAGAGAGAAAATTTTGTACGAGCAATTAAATGTTTTAGCAAGAAGTGATATACACATCACTTCTCACAATTCATTGGTCAATACATGCCATATGACTCACTCGAGTTTAGTGGGACTAAGAAGTGTGAGTCTATAGGCCTAATTTTAAAATCATGTAGCAAGAAGGCAGGGAGCCAGCAATATTTTGTGAACTACATTATATCTGTGTGCTTGTGTCTACTTTGTCTGAGGTAATATGTTTTTCACTGTGTGCTATAATTAAAGAAAAAGTTTGAAAGGTATATTTCTCAGAGTGAGATTACTAGGTCATAGAACAGGTATGTTTTCAAGTTTCCCAGGTTTAATGAAAATACTTTCCAAAGTGGCTGTACCAATTTGTGCTTCAGAGTTTTGAAATGCAGCCATGCCCATCAGTGCTTTCTGAGAATTTTCATTCCTTTATATCCATACCAAAGTTTAGCATTGTTAAATTTTTAATTCAGGCAATTTGTTAGTTTTAAAACATCCTTTACAAATAAATAAAATATCCTGTTTTTATTTGTATGGCTTTAATTATTAGTGAGTCCTTAATAATCAGTGAGGTTGAGTATCATTTCATACATTTACTGGCTACTCATTTTCTTTGATTTGCGTGTTCACAACCTCTGCTTATTTTATATTGGATTGTTTGTTTGTTTTTTCTTATTGGAATTTCTTATATATCCTGGTTACTAATCTATTTTCAGTAACATATTCTCCCCATCCTGCTATTTGTGATACACATTTTTTCCTTTTCTTAGCAGAGTTAAATGTGTCAGTCTTTTTCCTTTATGATTTGTGCTTTTGTCTTGTCTAAAAAATAATTATTCCCTACCATGAATTTATGAAGATGTTTTCTATAACTTAGATATTTTTCACATGAAAATATTGCTCCTTCACCATTTATATACTCATCCATTCTTTTCCCAACAATACATACTGTTTTCTTTGTTTTAAATCAAACTTCCATACATATACTATGTTTCGGGTGTACCAAGAACAAGACAATGAATGCGGTCTTTCCTAAGAGAAGGCAGTAGGATGATATACTGTTTATAGAATACTTTTAAAACAATAATAAAATTGACTCTAACCTATTCCTTTTATTTCTATTACGTACCAGCAATTCTAAACAATGTCAGTCACAAAATCCTCTTTATCACCAGGGTGGATTGCTCCCACTGCTCCCCTCCCCCATCTCAGGACTTACGCATTGCTCTATTCTGTCCTATTGATAAATCTGTGTATCAGGGAATACATATGAATAGATAGACCACATGGTTTAAATTCTAAAATATGTAATAAGCATTGATATCTGATAAGACAAATTTTCCTTCCTTCTTTTTCTTGAATAAGTCTTGTTCTTGACCTTTTGCTTATCCATATTGATTTTGGCATCTGTTTGTCTAGTTCCAGAAAAATAATGCCTGTTCACATTTTAATTGTACTGTAATAAATTTATAGATTGAGAAATACATATTACATATAATATATGAAATGTTATATTGGGAAAACTGTCATCTTTTGACATATAGAGTATTTTCATCCATTGGGCATTACTTCTCACTTTGTTCTTCTTTAATACTCTCTCAGTACTACTTTATAACTTTCTCCAAAATAAGTTCTTGCGCTCTTGTTAGATGAATTCCTTAATGCCATGGCTTTTTTAAAAAATTATAAATTAAATTTTTCCTGCTATAAATTGGTTATTACTGGGTATAGAACTACCACCGATTTTTGTATAATGAGCTCATACCAGGAAGAATGCTGAATTCTCTATTTTATAGATTGCACTACATCTTTTCTTTCAGGTCTGTATTTTTACTTAACTGCAATGCCTAGTTCCTCCATTACCATGAGTAGTAGTAGTAATATAATACCACTTTGATTTTAAAGAAAATATTTTTTACATTTCATCATTAAATATGATCCTTGTTATAGGCTACAGTGGATATCTATCATTGCTGTAAGAGTTTTTATTTCTTATCCTAGTATGTTAAGAGTTTTTAATCATCAATAGATGTTGAATTGATTTTTAAACATATGTATTAAAAGGATATTAACATATAAAATTGAAAAATCAGATTTTCTAATATTAAACTATTCTTGCATTCCTTGTATAAACCCAATATACCAATGGTGTATTTTGATAGATTTGTGCTGATTTATTTTTAAAATTTTACATCTATGCTTGTTAAGTGAGATTGATCTGTATTTTCCTACCTGTATTCTAAATGTTGAGTTTTGCTCTGAAGATTTTAAGAGCCTAATAAGAAATGAGGAGTATCACATTGAGATTAATTATTCCTTAAAAATTTAGTAGAACACTTCTATATCCATGTGTAATTTTAAACCATGTTTTTAAAATCTCTCAATGTATGCTTTTGTGTTATCTTTTTTATTAATGGTTTATAACTGCATTTCTTTGAAGTCAGAAAATGAAAGTGTAAAAATAACAATTTTTAATGTTTTGAAACTTGCTTTATGGCATAGAATACAGATAGCATACTACATAATTTTTCATTATATATTTTAAAAAATGTATAAAATGTTCTTGGGTGAAAGGTTCTATTATGTCATTTTTAAAAATAACTCCTAAATAAATAACTTCCAGAAAATGTTTCCTCTTAAATTCCATAAATTTATATCTATTTGCTTAAGATTTCAATCTTTTGGTATCACAAATAATTCAAAATCAATCAAAATGTTCAACCTGCACTCATAATCCTTCTTCCTTAAGCTTTTCCTCCTCCGGTATCAGACCAGGGTAAGTATAGAACTGACTGCCATAGATTTACTACTGCCTAGCATGGTCATTTTTATTGTCCTCTACTTTAGCTGCAAGACCGATTATTCTTGATAATTCAATCTTCCCATTCATTCTCTAGCTTAAACACTTTAATGAATCCCAAAATTTACAATTTAGAATTCAAATTCCATAATACTATCTTCCAGGACCTCCTTGCAATAAACCTCGTCTAGGTCTCTAGTTTCAGCTCTCACCATTTCTTGATTCATTCTTTCTGCTCACTCTGCATTATTTGTAGTCTCACAAATATCAGAACCTTTCCTCTCGCTTCTCTGTTCATTTATACTTTCCCACTCCCTCCAACTAATTAACATCATTTATTAAGGTGTAGTTCAGGGATCAACTCCTGTTAAAAACAAAAACAAAAACAAAAACTCTTTTCCTCATCTTTGACTAATATGCAGTAAAAACCTATTAATAATATTACTACTGCACTTCAACTTTATTTTAAAAATTATCTGTGCCTTGTTTTGCATTTCCTTTTTTTTTAATTGAGGTATAATTTGCATCTAACTTTATATTAGTTTCAGGTGTACACCATAATGATTGAATATTTGTATCTGTCTATGTCATTTTGATTAAGTTATTTTGTTGTTTGGTTTTTCCTTACTCTTATTAATGATTTTATCTTCTTGGCATATCACCTATTGAGAGAGATATATTTGCATCTGCCATTATGATGGCAGACTTGTCATTTTCTCTGTGTATACCTGTCAAGTTTTTGCTTTATATATTTCAAAATTATATTAGTGTGCATAATTTTTTAAAATGGCATAACTTCATGGTGATACAATACTTCATAATAAACTCTGCCTTTAGGCTATTGTCTGGATATTAAGCTATGCCATTTTTCTTTGGGGTAGTGTGATTTAAATTATTACAGTTCTGCTCCTGTCTAGGCTCAGAGGTGAGGCAAAATAGCCCAATTAAACATATAATTATGGTTTTAGAAGGATAATAAAACTCTGTGAACCTCAGAAACCTCACTGATAAAATGAGTGTTTTATTTTACAACTCTGACATTCTAAGATCTTCTACCTTTTATACCTAGATTTGTACTGTGCCAAAGTTCTCCATTTACTCTAACTTGCATTTGGCCAGCCTATGAAACAATATAAATGTCCAGATATTACAGGTAATGCTAGCTCCTTAAATGAAAAGAGAGATCCGAAGTTCATGCTATTTGTTTGAAATGACAAAATAAATAGTTATTTTTCCGACTATGGCTTTCATTGTAGTCATGCAAACAAAATAGGCAAGTTGAAATATGACTTAAATTTTGATCTGTTCTACAAAGTTTTTGAATCCTATAATGACTATGTAGAGAGAGAAAGAAGAAAGTTCAATGTAAGGGAAACAAGGGCAGAGATAATGCCTTTATCTCAGCAGGAGAAGGTAATTTACAATAATTTGTACACCATTACCTGTATTCTAGCCAAATACATTTCATTCAAAGGCTGCTGGCCAGCAGGCTTATCATCAAATATGACACAATTCAATAAATAAATATTAATGCTCTCATGTCTGGCACAAAGAGGAGAAATTTAAAGCCAGAAGGATATTAGAAGTCATTAATTCCAGACTTCTCATTTTAGAAACAGAAAATTAGAACCCGAGGAGTGATTTACCATATTATCTGTGTTTAACATAGTATGCTTCTAACAAACATGTATTGATTATTAATTTCTTTTACATAGAACCAGTCATAAATTACATTAGATCTATGTAAATTTGTATTCCCTTTTCACTACTTTAGCCAAATTGCATATTTTGTACTATAAAAACTTATTATTTTTGTTCATTTGTCACAATTTTTACTACGGTATCCTTGCATATATTTTAAAGAAGACTCAAAACTTATGTAGAGACTCTGGAAATTCTTTGACTCAATAGATTTTGAAAATGATGGTCTTTATATCAACTTGGAAATGTTTCTTCTTAATTCAACCCTTTTCTTCTCCCTGGGGCTGACAGATGTTAGGTTTCTGTTTATTATCACTGGCATGAAAAATTATGACTAAAGAATTTTCATATTATAAATTTATAATGTTGACCCTACTGTAACTGGATTGCCTCCATAACACTATTTCAAGACCTCTGTGGGTTCAAGGGTTTGAGGGGTACATATAATTGGTGTTCAGTCTATGGCTTTCTGTAATCATTCTTAATAGTTTAAAATATGATTGAATTACTAAACAACTATAACTTTTTAAAAATTCACAATAAACTCACCCCATAGAAGAAAGTAGTTACCAAAATACTAACTTATGGAAACTTATTCAGATAGCCTTATTTCTTGCAGTATATAGTACTCCAGAGTTAAAAGTGTTCTTCAAGGTTTTCTAGGCCAGTTGTTCACAGTGTGGTCCCAATACCATCATTATCAGCATCACCTGGGAACTTGTTTTTTTTTTTTTAAAAAAAAAAAGCAAATTCTCAGTAGCCTGAGACCTGCTCAGTCAGAAACTCTGTGGGGAATGTAAGAGGATACTTCAACCTATGTTTTAACATTCTTCCAGGTTATTCTGATGCACACTCAGAGGACTCAGAAACTTATCTTATTTACTTCAGGAAATATAAGTTTGAGAACCATTAATCTTGGTCATCCTGCACATCCCGTGTCTGCATTTTTAAAATGAGGTAAGTGAAGAACAGAGAGGTATGTCTTGGATATTCTGATTCTCTGGCTATCATCAGGTTACACAAATACTCATTAACAGACCCAGGATTAGAATACATATCTCCTTATTTACATATTACTGAGGTATAGATTGACAGAATGTTGGAGGTAAAAGAGACTGACACCAATGTAATTAACATATTTTATGTATTTTATGTTCTTGTGTACCTCTATTCACTAGTTATGATATTCAAAAATGTTCATTTATGTCTATTTTTTCTAATGAATTTAAGTCTCTATAAAGCAAGAAGCCATAACTATTTTGATCACCATGAATTCTGCCATCTTCCCAGTAATCTGTAACATAGTAGCTACTTAATAAATATCTACTGATCAAATAATAATTGACTATATAAATATATTTTCTATAATTCCAGAGACTTATAATAATAGTGAGTTTCAATCACATTCTTTTTGAAATCTGGCAAACGTTTAATAAAAACATTTTTACTCTGCTGATCCTTATACATAAATTGACAGTTTGGGAGGAGTCACTGAAAGGTGGGGAAGAACGATTTATATTATTTAGAAGTATGTTCTAAAGTGTCCCAAAATAGAAAATCCATGACATCTTTAACTTACCTGACTCACAGAGACCCCTAGAACAAAGGAAGAATATTAAGTTTCCATATTAAAAGTACAGCTCAGAAGAGAGAATAATCAATTATTGATTTCTAAGTACAGACTTCTATTACTTAACCTATGACATTTAAAAAATGTCTTCTCTTTAACAGGTAAATCAACTATAATTCATCTTGACACTAATATGAATGTATATACACATATATCTATCATATGTCAAATTATCCTTCTTTAATTAAAAGCTATATTCTAAAAGAAAATCTGAGACTTTACTGGAACACCTAGAATGATTCTTTGTTTTTATGAGGACATAAAGATAAGGATTCTAAGAAAAAGCAAACCAAAAGAATTTAGACAGTAGCAAAAACCAAAATTATAGGCCAGGTTGTATCATATTATATGTAGTTCAAAATAGGAGCTCTGGAGCTGAAGCTCTGTATTCAAATTCTGTCTCCGATAAGGAACAGTTGCATGACTCTGGGCACATGTCTCCTTTTTCTGTTCTGTAAAATATTGGATAATAATGGTAGCTTTCTTTCAAAGATGAGGATTCAACATGTTAATATATGTATAAAGTACTTAGACATAAACGTTAGGTATTATTATAAAGAAGAGAGCACTAAATTAGTACCTAAATCCTGTTCTATATATTTTTCAAACAATGAGCCCTCAATATTAAAAATAAGTTAGCTAAAATAAATTGGCTAAAACGTTTTTTTAAGTAACTAGATTTGTTTCAAATACGGATAGCCTTCTAGTCTCTCCTCTCATCATTCCGCCCAAAATCACAAGATCTTTTTGTGTAAAAGTACTTTGAAAATGGCAAAACCCACAGAAATAAAAAGTAATAAAATAACAAATAACCAGTTTCTTTGTAGAGCCTCCCATGCTTCTCTGGCCTCTGGACTCTTTCCTTGCCACTCTCCACATCCCTTGCTAGACAGACCTCCAATGGGCCTGTGAACATGTTACTCTTCCTTGTACTTGGAGAGCTGCTTACAGCCAATATTCTAATCACCAGTTGCTTACACTTCACGCTCTTCTTAAACACCATTTCCTCACGAAAATTGTCTTTCGATTAGGGAAAGGTAAGGGAATAAAGACCCTATTATATGCTTTCATATTAAATGTACTTAGGTTATAATTATAATGAATTATACATGTAACATCTGTCTACTGTGCCAGACCTCAAGCACCCCAAATGTGAAATATGTCTTCACCTTGTCCCGCACACAGCAGAAACTCGGAAAATTGTTGACTGAGTAGATGAATGGACCATCCATATAATCTCGTAATGAATAAAGCAAAAGAAGATGCTAAGGACAAAAGCCAGATTCCCCGTGTTCTCTAACACTATCCTTTCATTTTATGGTCCCACTGGGTGGGTTTTGTGAGAAAAGAAAATGTTTTTGAAGTTAGCCCACGGTAAATAGCTGAAAAAGAAGACTGGTGCTGGATTTTTCCATAAACATACTGAAAAATTAAGCTGCTTCTGTATACATATTTCTAACTTTGTGTAAATACACAATGAGGACACGTTTTCCTTTCTTGTATCTAGTACAACTCTAAATGTTGTTTTTAAAAACAGTAATCATTTGATTACTCAATTAATTTTAGATTCTAAAAATAACCGACTGGTCCCATTCTCATCAAAACCTTAGTGGAAGTCTTTGCAACTATGCCAGACCTACCACACTTAGCAGATGCAGCAGTAAGTGCCAAAGGATAAAGCAAGGATCCAGATACTTTCTTTTGGTTTCTTTGTAGTTCAGTGACAAAGTTGTAAATGTGGATATTGTCCAAATTCAGAAGAAATAGCAAGACTGTTTATTTGAAATACTGTCTCAGGCCCAAATAGTGTCTCTCAAGAGAAACAAAACCGTTTCTCTAAGAAAGGACAGAATGTACATTTATCCTCAGCAAAACTTATAATAACAAGATTCAACTTGGGGAATGATGAGAGTTGATGTACCTGTGAGAATTAATCTAAAACAGAGCTAGTCAACTGCTATGAAGAAATTTGCAAACAATATGAGAAAATAAAACCTAGGGTTAGTAATGGGGAACAAATTGATAAGAATTAGTAATTACAGTACAATGTATGCAGAAGGTCAATTAGGAGGAGCCGCAGGGAAGTGAGAGATCCCCAAATGGGCACTATAGCCACTCCTCCCCTTCAAAATGGCCCTGGATAAGTCAGCATCTCTTTTTCTTGCTTTCCCCTCTGTATCTCCAATTCACAAAACATCCCACAACTCTTTGGTGTTTAAACTTTCTATCACCAGCACACGGGGAGAAGTGCAGACATCAAAGAAATGCAAAAAGAAGATGCAAGAGAAGAAGGTAGAGATGGGTGGAGGTGGTATGAGAGACGAAACTGATCTTTTATATATCATTTAGTGCTCATGATAATTTTATGAAGAATATGTGATAGTTTGCACTATACTGATGAGCACATTGACATACAATGAGGTTAAATGACTTGCCTGGGGTCTCGCAGCTAGTAAATTTCAACACCATAATTCCAGCCTGAAGTCCATGCATCTTCTACCATCTCCTTTAGTTTCCTGTTATTCTCTCTTTTTTGGCCCTTCCTCTGTTTTAAACATGCAAGTACAACTTCGGAAGGCTCCCAAATACCTCCTGAATTGCAGACTTTAGGCCTGACTCTCTCCTTCTCTTAACTATATTCATCAAACCACCACTCACAGTTTGTATATTCTATGTAAAAAATATCCTAAAACACTCCAGTGTCATCTATCTGAAATATCATCCTAGGTATATAGTTATGTAGCACTGTGTTTCAGGACAGTCATATGCTTAATGAAGCCAGCTCCATCTCATTTCAAACACTCAGTCACTAACTCAATCCACTTGTTTTTCTTTCCGTCCATTTATACTACTAGTACTTTCACTTTGAGAACAAAGACTGAAATTAATACTTTGGTTTACTTTAGAAGTTAGCACACTTTTTCTGTACAGGACCAGAAATGGGATATTTTCAGCTTTGCACTCCATATGCTCTGTTGTAATGAATAAACTCTCTTGTTGTCAAAAGCTGCTGTTGTTAATAAGTAAATGATGATGCATCAAAAACAATAAAATATTGAGGAACAAATTTATATGAAACCACAAAGACCCTGAATAGCCAAAGCAATCTTGAGTAAGAACAAAGCTAGTTGCATCACACTTCCTGATTTCAAACTATATTAAAGTTATAGTAATCAAAACAGTATAGTATTGGCATAGGAACAGACACATAGACCAATGAAACAGAATTGAGAGCCCAAAAATAAACCCACACATATATGGTCAAATAATATTTGACAAGGGAGCCAAAAACATACAATGGGGAAAACATAACTTCTTCAATAAATGATGTTAGGAAAACTGGATACTCACATGCAAAATAATGAAATTAGATCTCTATTTTACACCGCTCACAAATTTAACTCAAAATAGACTAAAGATTTAAATGTAAGACCTGAAACCAAAAATCTGTTGGAATAAAACAAGTAAAAAGCTTAGTGACATTGGTCTTTCCAATGATTTTTTAATATCACACTACACAAAGAACAAGAGCAAAAATCAACAAGTCAGACTGCATCAAGCTAAAAAGCTTCTGCACAGCAAAAGAAACAATGAACAAAAGTGAGAGGTAATCTATAGAATGGGAGAAAATATTTTCAAACCATATATCTAATAAGAAGTTAATATACAAAATATATAAGGAATTCATACAACTCAATAGCAAAAAAAGGCAAATAATCTAATTTAAAAATAGGCAAATAAACTGATATTTTTCAAAAGAAAACATACAAATGTCTAACAAGTACATGAAAAAAGTTCTCAATATCATTAATCGCTAGGGAAATGCAAATTAAAACACAAGTGAGAAATCAGTTCGCACTTGTTAGGCTAGTATCAAAAGACAAGAGATCAGTGCTGACAAAGAAGAAAGGGAACACTTATACACTGTTGGTGGGAATGTAAATGGGCACAGTCACTATAGAAATCAGTATGGAGTTTCCTCAAAAAATTTAAAGTAGAATTACCATATGATCTAGCAATCCCACTTCTCATTATATAGCTAAGGAAATGAAATCAAGATCTTGACAAGATATCTGCATCCCCATGTTCACTGCAGCATTATTCACAACAGCCAAGACATGGAAACAATGTAAGTATATATTGACAGATGCATCAATAAAGAAGTGTGTGTATGCATATTATTCAGCCATGAGAAAAAAAGAAACCCTGCCATTTGCAATAACGTGGATGAAACTTGATCAGGACATTATGCTAAGTGAAATAAGCCAGAGAGAGAAAGAAAAATACTGTGTGTTCTCACTTATATGTGGAATCTAAAAAAGCCGAACTCATAAAAACAGAGTTAGACAGTGATTGCCAGGGTCTGGGGTGGGGAAAATGAGAAGATGTTGATTAAAGGGTACAAACTTTCAGTTAGAAGTTCTGAGGATCTAATGTACACCATGGTGACTACAGTGTTATATATGTGAAATTCACTAAGAGAGTAGATATTAAATGTTCTTACTACATACACCCACAAAAAAATGGTAATTGTATGAGGGAATAGATATGTTAACTAACATTACTGTGGTTATCATTTTGCAATATATACATGTATCAGATAATCATGTTGTATTCCTTAAATTTACAAAATGTTACATGTCGATTATATATAAAGAAAATTGGGAAAAGAATAAAATAAATTTAATAAAATAAGTAGTTATTAATGTTTGAGTGTTAGCCACCTCCTTTTATTCTAATAGCTATTCCCTGTCACTATTCCTTGCTAGCAACTTCGCTCCTTAACAGATTAGATTCCATTGAAGTTTCTAAGATAATTGAGAAGTTTGAAAATATTCACAAAATTAAACATGAATATGGAGATTGAACTCATCCCTATAAGCATGTTTAACAAGTGTTCATCCAACTTCTTCTGTTTCAATACTTTCCAAGGCAAAATATGAACACGTTAGCACGTAGCTACTTATGTTGGATATTATTCAGCCACTCATTTATTTGATGTTTTTTTTTTAACATATATATTTGCTAAATAAAAGTGAATAAGACATGTTTCCCTCTTCTGAATATTCGGTCAAGGTACGAGAAGCTTATAAGTAACTAAAAGTTTAAAAGTGGAACAAAAGCCATGATAAAAGTTTATGTGGGATACTAGCTACAAATTTCATTTTTAGTATCTGTTGTAGATGCGAATTATAGCAAGGATTCTCCCTTTTCATTAAAAAGGGAAGGAATAAGAATAAAATAATGGCCCCAAACACTTCTCAAAGAAAAAAATTTCTTCAGGGCTAGGAAAACAACCTTATTCAATGGATTAACATAAAAAAGAAGATGTCAATCAGAAAGAGTCTTGAGACTTTTAAATTTTCTTTGACTTACTATTGGCAGAGCTTCTTATAGGCACCATTCAAGGGAGCCAATTTGATTACTGGATTTTTCTGGAAAGCATATATCTATATCTTTACTATTATAATAATACATCAGGCTATCTCGGCCTCCTTCCTTTAAACATTCAAATTCTCTAACTCCCTTTGTTGACTTTGAGCTCAACCAGCAACCTTCTGATAATTTGGCTTGCAGAGTAGCTTGTTCATGGGGATTAAAGGTAAAGCTCAGAATGGCGCTATTATCTATTCTCTTGAGCAGTTACAGCTTTCGTAATTTCAGAGTCTGACATTCTGATTGATACATCAGTCTTCTAAGAGCATGGTTATCACATCACTATCCCAAAGGGGGACCACCTTTAGAACAATAATATGAACAAGTTTTGAATATGAAAGCCTGAATTCCAAACCTTAAAACAGGGTATTCCCTGAAGAAGTAAATGGAATACTGTGGAGTTAAGGGTTCTGCCACTGAGAGAGACCTGGAAACAGACACTGATGCTTAAACAACAGCAGTTGGAGTTTTGTAGGCTTCACAAGATCTAGAGGTAAAGTTTTGCCAGTGTCTTCCTTGCTCCCTTCTGTGTATTATCCACTTCAACATTGTAGGCAGTCGAAATAATTATTGGAAATTTCCTTTGATTCCTGAAGTTTCCTGATTTCCCGAAATCTGTTGGTGACATTCCCTTTTCATAATTCCTCTAATAACTTTTAATAGCTAATTTTTACTTAAATGGCCTATAATGAATTCTCTTTTTCTGATTAAACAAGCTGATACAAAAATATTTTTAGATCTGGAATCTTTAGAAATACACTGAGAGTGTGTTCGGCTGAGCCTGCTGAAAAAGGTTTAATATTTCAATGTTAGACAAATATTTTAATAATAATAACTTCTAAGAAGCCTATACCTAATGAAAAGTGGGCAAATGAATAATGTTAAATGTACTTCTAATATACACAAAATATCATAACAAGTATCACATACAACAACTTAAATAATATAGTTTTTATGATATAATTAGGTTGCTTTCTTGAAAACAATGATTTAGTAAAAAAAAAATGAGTGTTTTCATGATATCACATCATGGAAAATTGACTTTCCATGTTGATCCTATACCCACTAACCTCCTATCACTCTGTATCAGTGGACATTTTACTAATACAGAAATCTTTTTTAAACACAAGGGCAGTAATAGCGTTATAGGAAGTAAGCAAAGGTCTGAGATAAGAATAAGAAAGGTCATGAAAGGGAGGAAAGTGGAGGCAGCAATAGTAGAGTCAGTAATAATAGAGTTAGAAGAGGCAGAGGTAAAGAGTAGACCCTCTCAGAATCTCAAGAATAATGAATTGTCCTGCTACAAGAGACAAACGCACAGTAGGGTCCAACCAGTAAGGGAGTGGAGAAGGGTCCAGTCATGATGGAGACAGTAGCTGGCCATAATAAAGGTCATGTTCAGAGATTCACTATGTCTTTATTTATAGTTCCACAGACGTTTTTTGGTGGTATTAGGTGTTAGAAAGAGTGAAACAGGATTATCTTTATATTATTATCATGATCACCAAAGTAAAACATGTTCCTTGGGGAAAAAATAAAGAAAATAATAATGAAGAACTTTAAGATAAATGTTCTAAATTAAAAAGAGGATCCTGTCTCTGTTTTCTTATCAAAATTGTGACAGAAAGTAAAACTAGTGCATGGATCTGATGTGCGAAAAACAGGCAGGGAAGCCAGCAAGAAACAAGTTAATTTTTTCTCCTAAATACTAGAAAAACTCAGGAATTATAGGGCCCAGTTATTTCTGAATTCAAGGAAATATGATGAGATCATAAATAGAAGAATATGTTGAAAATTTGCATAAAGAATTGTTAAAAACCAGATCCCCTATGCAACCCAAATAAAAAAAAACAGAGTTTATTCTCTCCAAGGTGAGAACCAGAGATACTACGGATTAGGTGGTACCAGTCCTGATTGAAAGCAAGAGGTAGTGGTCTTGATTGAAAGCAGGAGAGTTAATGTCTTGCTGAAAACAGGGGATTAATGGAAACTCTTCATAATAGACAATAACCCTGACTCACTTCCTCAATTCTAGTCTTAGATCTCTGGCTATTTCTCACTCCTAGGAAGGAAATGAAAGGATTACTAACAAAAAATTACCCATTGATACATTTAGAAGTAATTCAACAAATAGCCAGTTCTCCATCCATTTTTTTTTACTGTGAAGCTTGTAA
>NW_011888865.1:6032267-6045137 GCF_000151845.1 Pteropus vampyrus
TATAGGGCCCAGTTATTTCTGAATTCAAGGAAATATGATGAGATCATAAATAGAAGAATATGTTGAAAATTTGCATAAAGAATTGTTAAAAACCAGATCCCCTATGCAACCCAAATAAAAAAAAACAGAGTTTATTCTCTCCAAGGTGAGAACCAGAGATACTACGGATTAGGTGGTACCAGTCCTGATTGAAAGCAAGAGGTAGTGGTCTTGATTGAAAGCAGGAGAGTTAATGTCTTGCTGAAAACAGGGGATTAATTGAAACTCTTCATAATAGACAATAACCCTGACTCACTTCCTCAATTCTAGTCTTAGATCTCTGGCTATTTCTCACTCCTAGGAAGGAAATGAAAGGATTACTAACAAAAAATTACCCATTGATACATTTAGAAGTAATTCAACAAATAGCCAGTTCTCCATCCATTTTTTTTTACTGTGAAGCTTGTAAGTCAAGAAACTGTGTCAAAGCACAGATACTTGACAATAACCTTTTCTTTCTTAACAATTCAATTTTAATTATAAATAGTTATATTTTCTAAATATCTCAGGAAAGCCTCTAACTTAAAAGACAGAGATTGAAAAAGAAAAAAAAATGTAAGAAACAAAAAATATAGAAAGCATAAGATATCTTTAAATATTAATCTGTATATTTTCAGAAACATATATATGAAGTAAAAAGAATATACTATTTTTAAAAAAGAATCACAGCCTAAAAACGAGGCACTTGAATTAAGAGTTATGAAAGCAAACTTAAATAGTCAATTGAAGATTGGCAGATATACTTGAAGAAACCTCCCAGAAACCTGAAAAAATATAAAGAGATAGAATTTAGATGAGAAAATGAAGGTTAAATTCAAGAGGTCTACCATCCAACCCAAATAAGAGTTTCAGAAAGAGAAAAGAGAAATAAAAGTTTTAATAACAGACATTTTTTTCAAAATAAAAGGACTGCTAAATACTCAACATATTAAGTGAAAAATAAAGAACTCTCAGCAAGATACAGCATTACAATATTTCAGAATACAAAGGATAAGAAGTTTCTATAGATTCTTGAAACAAAACAAAAAAAATCACATGCAATATTAAAGTCATTGAATTTTTTTGATCCCAAACAGCAGAAGCTAAAAGATGTTTAAGCACTGTCTTCAAAGCTCTGAGGGAAAATTATTCTGACACTTGAAATTCTATTCCCAACCAAAGTATAAATCAAGCATATGAGTAGAATTACAACATTGTCAGATATAAATCGTTTCAACAAATTTATTTTGTAAGTACCTTTTGTCATGAAGCCACTAAAAGTTGTGTTTTATTAACCTAAAGCAAAAAACTAAGAAATTAAGAAAAAAAGTATTTAAAGTAGGAGAAAATAATGAAAATTTCCAGGATATCAATAAAGATTATTTTCAAGAAAACGGTCATGAATAATCTCAAACACTTAATAACAATTAATACAGGAAATGGAGGACTCCAGAAGTGATATTTGTGAGAAAAAAAATTAAACTGATGTGTTATTATATATGATTAAGTAGAGAGGACGCTTATGTTTTTATTAGAGATTTATATATATAAGACTCATGAAAAGGTAAGAAAACAAACAAATATTACCTTCAAGAAAAAATATATAAATAAGAAAACATAATCATAGTAAACTCTGCAGTTCAATAACACATTATTTTTAATTATATTAATTAAGCACAGAATACTGAGCATTCAAAATTTATAATATAAATATTTTGACATGGCTAATGGGAGGAAAAGTATTTGTGATTATTGAGAGAAACATAAGGGAAAAAAATCCAAATATGATATTATAAGAAGTCAACAGAATACATCTAATTTTTAAAAAAGTCAAGCAATAGCAAGTTTACTAAGTTACATGGGGGGTAACCACAAGGAAAATAGTTTTAAAAAGTTGAAAGTGGTTGCCTAAGGCTAAGTTGAATAAATAGGGAAAGCAAATCTTTATTTTTAATCCATTTATTATTATTTAAATTTGCAAGATATGCACAGATATTGAATTGATAGAAATAAGTATTTCATTTTTTAAAAAAGACAACACAGCTGAGAAAAAAAGAAAAAATATTTGAATTTCCCTACTCATTGATAATCTCCATAAATTAGTTTTGTGTAAATCCTTTCCAGTCAATTTTGTAATATGTATAGATGTCGATATACATATTGGCCAAGTGACAATAGTATGCAATTTTTTCCAATTATAGAATTATGAATTATGCTATACACCTCCATTGTAGTGTATAGCATTGTTCCAATTTTTTTTCATCATTCAGGTTTTGGAAATTTGGATATCTTCCAATTATTATTGTAAATAGCATTGCTTTAAATACCTTACTAGCTCTGTATTTGCACATATTTTAGACGGTCTTTAGAATTAAATTTCGATACTTTTTAAAATTTTTCTATATTTGTCAACTATTGACTTAAAGAATGTAAGCCAGTGTTTCTCAACTTTATTTTTTTCATTATCATTTGCCCAAGGAGTCTTTTTAGATTGTTTTTGTCTAATCACTTCTTCCTGTAATTTTAATAGATCAAATACTCTGTATATATATATTTTTTTCTATTTTTTTATACATTAAGAAAGTAAGATTTTGCCTCTCCACTAACCAATCCAATCAATCAGTTTATCTCTCCTTTGGAGGCGATATCATCCCTACTGAAAATGTATGTTATAAACATTCATCGATCTTTAGTCCATATTACCAAATTCTCATCCTCAAAGACATTATCAATTTCGAGTTTCATCAGCAACATGCGAAAGTGCATTTTTCTACTTTCCCAGCAAACATGGTGTTTGTGAAATCATAAAATTTTTTAATGGAAGTTTCTCAATGTGAATCTTAAAATCACATTATTTGCTTGTAAATATTTGTTAGCACCAAATCCTAGGAATGAAAATATTTATTTATTTCAGACTTTGTCCCACTATTACAAGACACTGGCTCATTTCAAACTTTCAAGCGATTTATATTTAGAAAGTATACTTCTAAGTGTTATCATGTATCTCACTATAATTTAGACTGTTTTTAAGTCAATTTATTATCGATTCAACCAGAACCATCAGTTATATCCTGTAGAATTCCTTTAGTTCTCAAATTATTGGCCTCGCCAAGTCAATTTGTAATTAGACAACTTTTTAAAAGTTGTCTAATTCTCTTCATGTCTATAATGGTAGCTTCGTGTCTATAATGGTAGCTTTTAAATTGTGAATTCTCCCAGATTTCATGATTATCTGGGTCTAATACTATTTTTATCTACAGCAATCATGTTTTATTGAGGTATATCTCATGTTTTTAAACGAAGTTGAAAAAAATTGCTTGGAACACTCCAATTCTAGACTGGGTTAATTTAGTAGTAAGTAAGAACCATATGAAACTCATTTTTGAAGTCATAATGATTAAATATCAGCAATTCCATATGATTAAGTTGAATAGCTTAGTCTCCATTTATATACCCTCAAAAAGAAATGTGGGTCTATGAAGTATTAGGACTCCATATGCCCTGCCACATAGATTTTAAATATTCTACTGAGAATTATATTCTTTGTAACGAAACAGCATCCAAACAAAAGGATTAGATATTTTACTTATTTTCAGCTTAATACAAATACTTCACAGTCTCCACCTCCACGTCAGGAAAGCAGTTGTAACCCCAACCTTATGCAGTGAAGAAAACATTCCAACAAAAGTTAGGAACTGCATTCCAGACTGTGAGCCTAGGCCAGGCATCACTGCTTAGCTATTCTTCAAGTCTCAGTAACAGCGTAGGTGTCATTACAGTTGGAGTCTCCATAGCACCATTTGCTCTCCATTTTTAAACAGGATTTCTCATACTAAAAATCATTTATTTAAAGTCTATGTTCCTCATTAAATAAGAAGCATGAGAGCAAGGAGATGTTTGTCTTGTTTACTCTTTTATCCCTGGTTTCTAACACAACGCCTGACACAGTAAGTGACCAATGCACATTGGTTCGGTGAATATACCTAATGAAATATACCTAATAGTTAAAAGCCTCAGTTTCATCATCTGTAAAGGGTATATTATAGTGCCTGCCCTGCCACTCACAGAGTTGCTATGGTGTGGAGTTAAGGTGATTGGGGGGACTCAAGTGAGACAGAGGGTACATGTTTCATCTCTCTAGTATGAGACTCCCCCCAAAATCAAAAAGAAAGAAGGTCAAGAAAAGGGTTTTTTAAGCTAAATAGCTCTCTACAAGCAGGACTTACTATTATCTTTCACGTAAAGACTTTACTGTATTTGTAATATAAGGATCTCTTTAAGGTTTCATTCCAGTGTACTAGGCTTGTAGTGCTACCTGCACAACGTTATTTTTTCCCATTTAGTGACATTTACCACTTCACACCCATCTTTTAACCTGGACCCCCTTTGGTGATATGCTTTCTCTCCCTATGAACACATCCAAATCATAAAGACCCTAAATCAGTTAGAGTTCAGGTAGAAAAAGAGAAGTCATGCTAGGTACTACAAATAGGAATGGTTAAATATGGAATTAGAGGCTTATACAGCCATTGGAGTGTCTGGGAACAAAGGTCAGAAGAGGAGCCACCAAAGATCATAGTTTCCTGCAACATTGAATGGGCAATTCTCAAAAACTGTCCAGGAAATCATTACAAATGACAAGGAAGCAACCATAAAGTGTTCCAGTAGTGTACAATACGAGTGATAGGATACCGGCAAAGAGCTGCCGAAAAACTCATAAAGCTGCTTACAAATCTGCCTGTAATTCCTCCAGTAAATAGCAGTTTCTCCTAACACAGCTTTAAATCTCATGAAAATAGAAATAAAACTTTTGCAAGTGGATCAACTAGGAGTTAAGAGTTGCCACTCCCAATTCTATTGATTTTTAGATGTTTATATTTTGGTGTTGAGAGGAATGGTTTCATATTTAGGTCATTGAATATAAACAGCATTTTAAGATAATACCACAACTCTGCAAGGTGTTGTCACACTCCCTGTAATTGCATCTTCAAAAGTTTCTATGGGGTAAGAGGGTACACATAAAACCTCTTAATCCTGTGGGCACGAGTCCAGTATCTCTCTACATCTGCTACATTGTTATTTGGAATGCTATGACATAGTGGATAAAATATGGAGGGTGATGCCGGCAAAAACATGTGTGCAAGGGAAAATTAATTTTCTGAGTAAAGAGCTACCCAGTGAGAACAAGTCGATGTACCTTCTATGATGAAAGACATCTTGTGTCATCAACCTGTCACTATGTGGTTGTACAGTCCCCATGAAACCCCAGTAAGGGTGTAGCATTGGACTCTGCTGTTGGCAGATTGGATAACCAACTATGACAACAGAGAGATCAGCCTATGTTTTATTCATCTCTACATAATTTCTCTTGCTGCCATCATAGTCACATTCACATAATAAATCATCTTGTTCAACAAATATTTGAGAAGCTCTTTTGCTCATGAATCCATTGAGAAAGCACCAGGATGGTTGGGGGAGGTTTACTGACACTGACAAAATAAGCCATCTGATTCACATAATTACTGAGAGCCTTCTTTGCAATGGATGCCCTTCGATGAGCATTCATATTGAGATACATATATTTTCACGGTTTACACTCGTTTTCTCAGGCTTCCTTGTTATCAGTTTTTCCACCATGTTCCCTTCAGCTGCAGCCAAACCACCAGGAACCATGAATTTATGTAGACCTTTACCTCTCCTTCCAGGCAAAGGAAACAACCAAGCACACTGCTTAAAGTTCTACTCACTAGGATTTTCTTTTCCCACTATCCTATAGAATTCCCCATGATGCAGCTAGGCTGCAGCGGTCCACTTTCAAATGATGCTCACATGTCATGCAGGACTATCTGCATGAATATTTTTCTTCCTGTGTCTACTGCTCAGAGGGAACTCATTACGCCAAGGTGTATGCTTAAGAGAAATGGCAATGAAACAAGTGATTACACCGGAAGCCTGAGCCACTTGATCAAGCAAGTTACTATTGAATTTACTTGTTCTGGTAGCTTTTTGATAGATTTAAAAAATATATTTTTGAGCATATATGATGGTAGCATCAGTAAAGACGTTAATTTTCCTCTCCAGTCTCTTTGCATTTTATTTCTTTTTCTTGTCTTTTTGAATCTTGAATTTTGTGAAATGTTTTTTCTGCAACTATTGAGATAACCATTTTTTATTTTTGAATCTTTTAATATGGCGACTGATATTGTTTGGTTTTCGACTGTTGAATCAAATTTGAATTTCTTTGATAAAAATCACTTGGACATGCATACTCATTTTATTTATCACTATATTCAATTTGCTAAAGGTTCATAAAGGTCATTTTCCCTTGCTATTTTATGTGTCTTGTAGTATTTAGCTGAATGCCATTCATTGAATAGAAGAATACTATAGATTGAGGTAAAAAATATTTAGGCCTGAAATGGTCATGCTTTTCTCTTATCAGGCCATTTATATTAGGGACTGACTTGTGTTTGGATACGGTCATTGTGATCATTACTCTCAGTGCACTACAGACTTCAAATTCCTTCAGTGATGGGAAAGATTTTTCTAGTCTTCCTGCTCCATTCTCAGCTTTCGGCAGTCCTGACACTACAGAGAGGGTCTTTTTTGCCCCTTCCGTAGTAGTAGACTGCTGTTGCTTACTGTCAATACCAGGCCCATGGTAGGGGCAGGAAACATTCCCTGGTTTTCTTGATTCAGGCTCAGTCTTAGGCCAGGGTTGTGCATCTGGGATTCAGAGTTAAGCATCTCAGCATTCCTGTCCTTTAATCCCCATGACAGCCAAACTCTCCTCTCTCAAACCTAGAAGTAGCAGACCTTTGCTTTCTGTCACTGCAAGATACTGGGCCCAAAAGGTTTTCATGTTCCTCTTCCATGGTCAGGTGTATTTTTCTTCTTTCTGCTCTAGTTCCCCCAGAACCAGTGTATCTCTGCCTGGTTCCTTGAGTAGGGAGAAATGGAGGGTTTCCTATTCCTTTATAGGAGTGTATAAGTTTTGCTTCTATTCTTCCTCCAAAGGCCTTAGGGGTGAGAGGATGTGTCATTCTCCACCATCCATTTCCCTGGCTTAAGGCTGTTTCTTACAAGTAAAGAGTCAGGGAAGCAGATTTGTTTTCTCCCTTTCTTTCAAGGTCAGCCAATTACTTCCAGCATATCTGTACCTCCAAGGTAGGGTCTCTCTCTGGTTTCCAAGGCAGTGAATTTTATGTTTCATTCACTGTTGTGTTCTTAGCACCTAGAATATTACCTGGTTGGTACCTAGTAATACTTGATTTTGTTTGCATGGATACATATTAAATAAGAAAGGCCATAACTCAAATGATATAATTTAAATTAAGAAAAAGTACTTTAAATTTGAAATGTTAGACAATCCAGCAATTTTTCTCTTCTAAAAAAAAAAATATGTCTTCATGACCTTCCCTCAAAGTATGAATAGTCTCACTAACCTATTCACATTTATTCCTTTAGGGAACAACTTAAATCGATTCACTGATGGCCCAGATCATGTATTGTCATTGTTGTTTTAATCAAAAACACAAAAAATGATACATCCACCATGGCATGACTTGCATAGCTGGCCTTAGATAGATCTGGATTTGAATCACAGGTCTTTCATATTCTGGTTGTGACTATGGACAAATCCCTTAATCTCTTTTTCTCTGTTTTTCTATCTGTATAATTGGGGTAATTGCGATATCTCCTAGGGTTACTGTGATAATTACCTTGGAAATTGTGGCTATGTCTACATATATGCACATGTATTACCTCATATAGCATTTATCAGCAGTGAACATAAAATAATAATTTTTATTTACCTTGGCTGTATTTTTCATGATTATGTGTGATCATATCTTATCTCAGTAACAAAATTGTAAACTTTCTAAGATCAAAGGGATAATTTTGAGATTGTATAAAGTCCCCTTGGTAGGAAAACAGTATGCACTAGGCCCATAACTCCTTCATAAGTTAATTGTATTGAATATGGAAATGTTAGCATGGAGGTCAAAAGTATTTCCTTTTGTATTTTTTGCTCCATTTCTATTCCATAGAGTTCTCGCTCTCCTGTTTTTTATTATATCACCCATTATCTGGATTAGAATCCGGACGAGAAACATTTGTTTTATCTTAGCTGAAATACAACTAGCCTGCAGGGAATCACATTCCTTCCATTCCACACACATTTACCTGGCCTCATCATGCAGAAGACACAGTACAGGACACATGAAGCAGGCATATTTCTTGTACTTAAATCCTTGTGTATTGGGAATCATCAGTAACTTGGGCCTGGGACAGCCCGATCTTCCCTGGAAAAAGAGGAAATCTGGATCCTAACAAACTGCTGATACTGGGTACCTCCTAAACCACCATTTCATTGTGGTTCATTCTTGCCCTTTCAAAATAATAGCAATATCTTATACTGACATGGTGATTCCAGTAACTGAAGGATTTCACATTTTACTTCATTTTATCTTCACTTCACCCCATTTGGGTGGAACAGATATATATATTTTTTTTTATTTTACAAATGCAAAAAATAAGGCTCAGAAAGGTTACATTTCTTTATTAATTACACAGGCTATTATTGCAGGACTTGAAGCCATATTTAAAATCTTCTGACTACTTACTTTATGTTTTTTCCCAGGAATGTGATAATTAGAAATTACTTTAAATTCTGTATTATGGAATTAAGAAAAGGGAGGGTGCAAATAAGTAACAAATGTGGTTGCTCAGAGATATATTACTGCTACTGACCATGATCTACCTTAGCGTAGTGTAATAAAATGAGCACAAGAACGTGTGTCAGAAGACTACTTGTTGGCTCTATTATTTCAGATAAGAAAATTAACTGTTCAGACCACTACATACCTGTTAGAATTATCAAAATCTAGAACACTGACAACACCAAATGCTGGGAATTCAAAATGGTACAGTCACTTTGGAAAACAGTTTGGCTGTTTCTTGTAAAACTAAACATACTCTTACCATACGATATAGCAATCATGTTCCTTGGAATTTACCCAAAAGAGTTAAAAACTTATATCCACTCAAAAACTAGCACAGGGATGTTTATAGCAGCTTTATTCATAATTGCCAAAACTTGGAAGCAACCAAGATGCCCTTCAGTAGGTGAATGGATAAATAACTGTGGTATGTCTAGAAAATAAAATGTTATTTAGCACTAAAAAAAAAAAAAAAGGAAAGAAAAAATATTATCAAGATACGAAAAGACATAGAGTGACCTTAAATGCATATTAAGTGAAAGAAGCCAATCTGAAATGGCTCCATACTGTATGATCCCAACTATATGTCATTATAGAAAATGCAAAGCTATGGAGAGACTAAAAAAAAAATCATTGGTTGCCAAGGGATGGGGGTGGGGGACAAGCGATAAAAAAGCAGAGCACAGAGGATTTTTAGAGAAATAAAATACTCTGTAGGACATTTTTATGATAAATACATGTGACTATATATTTGTCCAAACACATAGAATGTATAACACCAAGAGTGAACCCTTACGTAAATTATGAATTTTCATGATTATGATTTGTCATTGCTGTGGGTTCCAGTTTTGTCATCTGGACTGTGAACAGAATAATGACAATAAATGAATGCCTTACTCTTCACGGGTTTACTATAATGATCAAATGGCATCATGTTTGTTAAAGTATATAAGTAATCTAAAGTATATAAGTAATCTAAAGTATATAAGTGTATAAAGTAAGCTAATGAATGTAGTATATCTAAACATGTTAGCCATTGCCATTATGACTTGGCATAGCTTGGGCCTGACATAAATACTAGGAAAGTGTAACTAAGGCTCAGATACTGCCTTCAGCTGCCAGTGTAACCACTGTTTCAAGGTCAGAATATAGAAATAGTGGAAGAAAAAACAATGTAGAACAGCATAGCAGCAAAAACAAAATTGTGTTGGACTGACCTAGAATAGAATTCTGGTTCAGAGATACATGAGATAGATGGTCTGGAGAAAGTTCTTAAACTTCTTCAAAGTATTCTTTAAACATAAAGACAAGACACCCTAATAGTTTAATAGTCTTGTGAGGACTTAATAAGAAATCGAAATAAAACTTTTAATATAATGCCACAGATAGATGTTCTAAGCATATTACTTTAATATTCCTGTTTTTATTCATTTACATATTTGTCAAATTTTATTTGAACATCTGCAATACACCAGATTTTATGCCATACAGAGGGGACACTGGCATTTTCTCTCCTCTGCCCCTAACTTTAGAAATAATCCCAAAAGCTAAGAGCCACTATCAGTGTCCTGCTTCCAATAGAGTACACTGATTCAAGTCCTTAAATCCTCTCCCCCTCAATAAGAGTCATTGATTAGCAAGTCCAATGACAAAACATATCATAATTTAGCCAAAGAAACACCATCATTATTGCAAGAGGAGAAGCAGGTATAACCAGAATTGGGTCAGAGATGATAAGAAGGGAGAGGATCAGGCAACAGGTATAACCTGAATATGCCAAGTCCATAAACAGGTGAAGATAAGAAGAGATCTGAGTATGGAAGAATGTTTTTATTTGTTCACCTTTTCATTCAATAATTATGCATTGAGTGCCTATTATTTGCCATGTCTTCCTTGAGGTGCCGAATCTCAGCCCCCCTTATTGAACTAAGCAGTGAGGCTTGAGAGGCATTTAGGATTTATTACAAGCCATGGCTTAAAGGTAAAAGATTTCAGATGCCATTACCAATCCCCCACGTCATTTAGTCACCAGTGTAAGCTATAATGGATTATTGATCTCATAGACTATAAAGGCTCACAAAGATCTATCACAGGCTATTGGGTTAATCTAGAAACTCAGCGCGCATACTTATTTGTCTATTGTCTGTCTTCATTCTCATGTGTAATTCTTCCTTGTGGAGTTAATGGGAGTCATGTGCCTGATTCCAAGGGGAAAGAAACACTTTTTTTGGTTGGTTTCATGCTTCACATTCTAATGAACTAATAGCTCAAAGAATAACACCTCTGAATGTTTAAATTTGAGTCCTTCAAATGTTGTATTCATTTATGTGTCCATCTTCACTAAAACTGTTCAGAATTAAGGGCCTGGCAAATTTTAATTTAATTTAGATTATTATCTCTTGCTTCAGCAGTGGTTTCATGTCTTTGTTTGCATTCGTTTAGGGTGTGTGTTTGTGTATATGTGTGAGTACAAGACAGAAAAAGACACTTCTGAGAGAAAGAGACAAAAAGACAGAGAAAATGAGAGTACCATGTGGCTTTCTGTCAACATTCTAAAATTAAATATCTTTAGCTGAGAGCCCATCTCATGATTTGCTAAGAGTGGACCCTGAATAAAAATGTATGAGCACCCTGAAAAATGAGCGACATCATGGACATACTTGGATAAGTGTCACCATAAAGCTGCAAACATGCATCACCAGTGCTCAATATGCATAAAAGAGACATTTCAATAAAAAGCAAAACAATGTCACAGTGTACACATCTCTTCTGTACAGAAAGTCAATCACGTAGCAAATTTACCTTAGTCAAGTCACTGACTCACATAAGAGTGATTACTCACTGGAAATGTATATATGTATTTCACTCAGAAATGCTTTGTGTAATATCCCAGAAGCTCAAGAAAATTACATGAAACCAATTAGAGTGGTTGCTTCCTCTCAGCATCACTCCAGGCAGAAGCAGTATAAAGGAGGCTCATAGATACTCTAACATAGAATCAAAACAATGAAATTGTGTATCCAAAACTAACCTTTCATTTTATTGATGAAGAACCTGAGACCCAGAGAGGCCATGGGACTTGCCTCTAAGCACTTCTAGAAATGGGGCAAATTGTGAATAAGCATGTGCTTCCCTGTTTCTTAGACCACTCTTCTGTTTTCTCTCCCATATCTCCAAAAACCAGAAGTATCAGAGTCTAAATACAAAAAGTGCCTATTGCTTCAACTCACTGATGTCTATTCTCCACTTTTAAAACTGTACATATCATTAACATATGCTATTTTAAACTAAGAATACCACCGTATATACAATGTCTATTTAGTTCTAATACTCATACATAAATGCATCCTTTCACTTATTTACTAAGTCCATTTTGAACTTGAGGAACATCTAGAATATTCTGTAGAAAGTTGCTAAAGTTTTCATTTCAGGTGTAAATCAGTCAGAATATACTAAAGATACCCCATAATAGAGGACACAGCACCATTTCACTGAGTGCCTCAAAAGCTCTTTTTGCTTCTCAGGCCTTATCTAAATCTTTATCACTACTGGGTCCAGCTTAAGATCCATCTCTTCCATGAAATCTTTCCTGACTTCTTTTTCTCACCCTAATCTTCTATCTGCACTGAAATTGTACTTACAGTTTATGAGCCTAAGTGTGCATGTCATTGTTTTTCATGGGAGTTACCTTTGTCTTACAGGCTCGTTTGATTAGGTGGAAGGAAATGTTCTCTGAAATTCAGGCTCTGTTCATGTTCACCCACTCTACAGACCACAAGAAAAGGGTCATGTGATGAATATGAGACATTCTCATTGACTTTCTCTACGGATCCAAATACTCTATTTGTTTAGACCAAAGCCCATGTTCTAGCTGTAGACTACTCAGCCATGATTCTGTTCACTTAAACGTAGGTTTAATTACTTGAGCATATAGGATAGGAAAAATTAGCTTGAAAAAGTAAAAAAAAAAAAAAAAACACATAATATTAACAAGCCTTTCCTTTTTAAAATTTGTATTAATTCTAGAGTTTATCATATTTTTTTTACATTTATATACCACAGTTAATCCTTGCAATAGTTTGAATAGGTAGCATAAAATAATGATTAAGATTATGAATTCCCTAGTCAGACA
>NW_011888865.1:6046357-6055851 GCF_000151845.1 Pteropus vampyrus
AAAAAAAAAAAACATAATATTAACAAGGCCTTGCCTTTTTAAATTTGTATTAATTCTAGAGTTTATCATATTTTTTTTTACATTTATATACCACAGTTAATCCTTGCAATAGTTTGAATAGGTAGCATAAAATAATGATTAAGATTATGAATTCCCTAGTCAGACAGACCCTGGTTTCAACCTAACAGTCCATATGATTTTAGTTTCTTCAGTTCTAAAGTGGGGATAATAATGTCCTCAGTTTATCATAAACATTAATAGAGAAATTTATATAAAGCAATTAACTCCTGGCAGAGAAAACGTAATCAGAAGATCTTAATTATTATTAGTGTTGTTTTCATTATAACATTGATGTATTATTATTGCAAAGGAATTGCCCCCATGCCATTCCCCTTAATTCATAAAGGTCTTGGCAATTGACAGTCTACACTAACCAATTATTGCAGTTATCTTGGTTGACTGTAATATCTACCCATACCTCTCAGTTTGTTGACCTTATCGTGACCAAAAGCCTACTCTACTCACTTCAGCCACTCACTCATAGAGTCTTAATTGTTCCTTTCTATTATCCAAATATCTCTGCCCCACAATCACTGAGTTGAGCATCCTTCTTTCTGACCATGGTCTCCTATCATTCTATCTTGCTTGTTCAGTCATGTAAAACTCATTAGAACCTCCATTTCTTTTATACTTTAACCTACAAACTTTACTCTCCTCCTGCTTCCAATTACTTTTATTTCAAGTTTAAAACTCACAGTTTTCATTTTAAAACTTTCTTGTCAAATGTACTCTTTCCTTCCCCCTCTATTTTTAAAATCAAATCCATCTAGAAAACTATCACCTGTTTAAAACTATTTTCGCTATTCTCGTATTGAGAAAATCAAACATTCTTTTGAGAAAATTACTTAACAGGATAGATTGAAACTGCTTTAAATTTGTGATAAATAACCTCAGAAGGTCTTCTAAACAGCCAAACAATTCTACTGTGTATCTCTAGGTAATTCTTCATCTACTTTCTGCAAGAATTATTTCAGACCTCTTTAATTCTCCTCAAATCTCTGAGCATCAGTTCTTCTGTTACTTCAGTAGGTAGCCTTATCTCTAAATTCACACAATTGTGCACGCGCATGCTCTTTCTTTCTCTCTCTCTCTTTCTCTCTCTCACACACACACACTCCCCACAGAGAAAACTGATTGAATGGGAAACTCCTCAAATTTCTACACCTCCACCTACCAAACAAATATATTTGCAATATCTTTACCATTTCTCTCCTACATATTTCTTCCTAGTACACAGAGGAGAGTAACTAACTCCTTCTACCTAAGTCCAATCATTATTTTGCACTCTTAATTACACTACTCCTTGTCATCTCAGAGATATTGATTATCCCTTTGTGTTAGAATAAAGACAAAGTTCCTTAACATGCCTTGAAACTACACAGAATCAAACCCTGCCTATTCCTCCAGCATTATCTTAACTAATCTACTCCTCATTCTCTATGTCTTTTAGATTACAATTTCCGTAAGAGAAGTATCATGCTATTTTGTTCAGCATTTTATTCTCGGTGCATACCAAAACACCTGGTAGCTGAGTGGCCAAATAAATAATGATTAAGTGATCAATTAGTAACTAAGCAACTTTCCCAAGTTTCTTACTACAGTAGAAAAACCAAATGAAGAACCCAGAACATTTTTCTAGCAGAGTCTAGACTAGCCTCATTGTTAACATATCAGGGTTCAGTTGAGCTGCATATGGAGTAGGAAAAAGAAAAGGCAATGGTATGTTCCCTGCCGATGCATTTCCACAATTCCCTTGATCGCTAACCCAGATTAACTGGTAGTTCTAAACACCACCAAAAAGAGGAGGAGGAGGAGCAAGAAGAGGGGGAGGAGGAAGAGAAGGAACATGAAAGGAAGGAGAAAAAGAAGGGAGAGGAGGAAGGAGAGAAAAGAAAGGGAGGAATAAGAATACTATAAGGCCCTGCACAATTCAAATCTTATCTATCATTAGAAAGTTTTCGCTAGGAAAAAATGTCAGTTGACTGTACAGAAGAGAGCTTAAGAAAAGGAAAACTGAAACAATTTTATTTTCATTTCTTCTCTTAAAATGCTTCCTTTTGAATGTGCCTTCGTTGTAATAGGTCTTGAAAATCATCATTTTTAGCACTGCAAACTAAACAAGCTCTTGGCATTTCTGATACAAAATAGGTGCCATAATTTCATGCCTTTGCAAACACACACTGTGAGCAATCAAGGGAAAAGGGAAATTAAAAACTAATTCTGCTGTTTATTCTACTCATTTATTTTATCAGTCATCTCAGTCTCACACTGAATAACAATCAACAGTGTTTGATAGACACACCTAGGGGAGGCTAGACGTCTTCTCTCCAAATCTCTAGAAAGCTGGAAAGAAAAGTCATATGACTTGCTTGAAGAGGCATCTCTAATTATGCAAACAAAAGCATCAGCACTAATATTTTCAGTAAGTGTAAAACTTTTGAAATCAAAAGTTGCGATGGGATACCAATAATTTAAAAACTGGAGTTTCCCTATTACAGACTCTAAATAGTTGACAGCCTAAAATCATGACAAAAAAAAAAAAAGATTGTCTTCAGAAAAATTTAGACTTAGAAGAATGGTGAGCAATTACAAAAGTTTATCTACAATTATATGATTCTTCCTCCTTGAAGTCTGGTAGTTCGGAATTCACCTTGAGGCCCAAGATGATCCCTTTAATGTAAATTTTACTTATGCTTCAATAGTATTATAGAAATTATTCATAATTCATAAAACCAAATTATCCATCAGAGGAGAGTCTGTCATTTGCTCCTTCTAAAGTTTTCCTCAAGAGTTTGGAATGATTATTCCCTTTAATTATGCTTAAACATCAACATTACAAGTAATAGGGGGGCCTAACTTTTCCCATAAGAGTAAAATAATGTGTAACAGAGCACACTGCACAAAGGAATGCTACTGAGGCGCATGGAACTCAATCTTAACAATGCTACCTCTAATATTTATAACAGTCAGCAGTAGTTATTAATGTATGCTTTACTGTTCTCTTTATTCCTAAATAAATCTCAGTCAAGCAACCAATCAATAAGTATTTATTGAGGACTGGTTGCAGGTCAACTTCCCTGAAAGCAAACTTTGTGACTGGTATTTGTATGCAGGAGTTTATTGAAGATCAAACCCGTGGGGGAGAAAGGAAAACAGGACTGGAACAGAGAGAGAAGCTGAATTGCAATGGGTCAGAACTAAGGCCTTAGCTGATCACAGATTCTACAGATACCTCTGAAACTGGATGAACGTTCACCTCTTAAGGGAAACCTTCAGACTGAAGCAAAGGAACTGAGCATTTTTTTGTACCTCCCCCCAGCCCCAACTGACTAGTTTTTGGGTAGAGTTCCCCTTAGCTAGACAATCTCCAAAAGAGTGACTTGGTTGAGTGGTATTGATGGTCTGGTGAAACAGCACAGCATCCACTAAAAAAACCTATTATGTATCGGCATCAAAAGCCCTCTGGCAAAAAGGAAATACAGAAACACATAACCTATACCTAGCAAACTCATACGTATCCTTTGTGCCCCAGCCCAAATATCTATGAGGTCTGTAGAGATTTTCCAGAACAAAGCTAGTTGCTTCCTCCTCTTTGTTGTCTCATCATTGCACTCGTAGATTTGTGGCAAAATCCTTATCAAACTGAATCACATGTCATCGTTTCCCAGTCTGCATCCCACACCAGGCTACGTGTTCCTTGAAGATAGAATGCAACTAAATGTCACTTTCATAACAAAAATCTCGTAAACCACCCTATCTCAGTAACCACACTCCATTTATTATTCTCAATTACATCAAGCTTGTGTTTCTTCTTAGCATTTATCCTAACTTATAATTATTAGCTTTGTTTGTTTACCTGCCCATTGTCAGACAATTGGTAAGGCCATTGTTTTATAATCACATTTAAATAAAAAATAATAATTTAAAGAGCCAATGGTTTTGCATTTGGATTGAAACTAATTAGTGACACATAATAAATTGAATTCTGGTTATGTATTTTAATAATGTTGGAATTTAACAAGACTTCCATTTTTCACACCAGGAAGCCAGTTTTCTGAACAACATTGTTATATAGTATACCTTGTTTATTTCAAAAAAACTTGATTTGAGATGCTTATTTCATAGCAGTTTTCTTAATTTAAATTTCTAGAGCAGTTTTAGGTTCATACCAAAATTGAGAGGATGGTACAGAGATTTCTCATATACTCCCTGCCCCTAAACATAAACAACTTCCCCTAATACCAACATTTCCCACCAGAGTGGTACATTTGTTACGATTGATGAACCTATACTGATACATCATAATTGTCCAATATCTAGTTACATTAGCATTCACTTTGGTGTTATACATTCTGTGGGTTTGGACAAATGTACAATGACATGACACTCACTTTAATACAGGATAACACAATAAATGCATTGAGTCTAGAGTTAAACAGCCTAGGTTGCAATCCCAGTTCTACTCTTGCAAGCTATGTGACAAAAACACAAAATTCTTATCACTCTGTGTTCATTTGCTCACCTTTAAAACAATAATAATAAGACTTACATCACATGATATCTGTGAGGCTTTAAGTGACTTAATCTGTCAAAACCACTTAGAACCATGCCTGGTATATATGAAGTGTTATTAATGATAGTAAAGTGAATTAGTTTTATTACATCACTCTCCTCCTATCATCTAATAGCAAATTAACTGAGGCAATGAGAATTATACTAGAAGAAAAAGAAGAGAAAAAAGAGCAGAAAGAAAACCTTGAGTAATGTAGAGTGAAGAGGTATTTGTTCCAAAGTGAAAGAAGGCATAGCATATGTTGCTGGGGAGGAAGGGCACCAGATAAAGAAAGGCACAGAGTGAGATGCAGAACGGTGTTAAGAAACATTTAACCTGGTAATTAAAATCTTGGCCACGACTGAAATTATATCAGAAAAGAATCAGCCATTCCCTCCCCCTTCTACATCTGTCTTCCTTTTGCACAAATGGCCAACAGTTCTTAAAATCCAGAATTCAATCTAGTGCTAAGGCCTTCAAAGGACTCTAAGCTTCTAAGAACCGACTGCTTCTAACATCATTTTTACAATAAACTAAGTTCTAAATTCTAACCAAGACTGTACAAATAAAAGTTTGGATATAGTTGTTTACCAAGCCTTTTGCAACTACCAGCAGAAACCTGGAGAGAGACTAAAACGAGAAGCCAAAGGAATAGAAATACAATGAAAAGGTTTAGAATGCTGATAACAATGGCTGATACACAGACCCTAAAACTGAAATACAGAAACCATCTGTTAAAAATGCACACTTGGTGAGTTGTAAGCCACTGGGACCTTTTAAAGGCTTTACCATGTTAAGCATGTCTGGAATCATATTGGTTATTGGGTGCTCAGAAAGGAAAGCAGACTCCAGCTAACCCTGGACACGAGTAGTCAAACGGAAGCAAGAATAAAGGAAAGAAGACCATTAAGTAGCCCTCCTTAGGGAGCAGCACAGAAAAAAAAAAAAGAAAAGAAGAAAAGAAAAGAAAGAAAGAAAAGGCTGGACAGATTATTTCCCTAAACATTCTAAACAAATGTTGCAGATTCTGACATCCTGGGCCAGTGCTTGATGTTTCAAGAAAGAGAGCTCCTTCAGAAGAGGTCATGCTAAGGCAAAATAAGAAAAATTCTTTTTCTAAAACATATAATTCAAGCTTTCTAAAAACCTCCAGTTTCTTATATTGAGCACTTTTTCTGGGCAAAACCCAGGGCAAATCGCTTATTGGCAATATCCTATTTAATATTTATTTTAAAAATTACATGGTTGACTGATATTATTACACCATTTTACATATAAGAGAACTGAGAATAAGAGAGTAAGCAGTTTCCACAAAGTCACAAACTAGTTTGTGGTAAAATTTCAAATCCCCACAGGAACCTGTGTAACAAAATGGTTTACACTAAAAAGAGGGCATTCCATAGACCATTTTGCTATTTCCTAAACGAAAAAAGGAAAGTAATAATAACAGTTTGGAATTTTACCAAAGATCTTTATACTTGCTTTAAACATATCAGACATTTGCAAATTCAGATACTGATGATTTCTACAGGTAAATAACTGTCTCCTGCATATATAACTTAGTAAATTATCTTTCCCAGGTAGATTACATAAAAAGCTTTCTAACAGAGCATAAAGGATCCAGAAAAAAATAAAAAAGGTTACTTTTTCTTTAAGAAAAATAAAACTCCTCAAAAAACAAATAAAACTACGTGAAAACAAGGCAAGATAGGGTCTTGTTTCCTATCCCAACGAACATGGTTTCACAGATACACATGTGTACACACACACACATCTTCTTGCACCTTCCTATCTCCTCGTGCAGAGACAACAGTCCATTATAAACACATTAGATTAATTTAGACCTCTGTCTTTTCTGTATTGTTAACACGTTGCTTTATTCTGGCTTTCTATATATCAGTGAACATTAACTCTTAAGAGAAAAATTACAATATCTGTTCCAAAGCTTAGCTAAACCATATCAAAATTCTTCCTTGACAACTTGGTCCTTTGAGCTCTTTGTAATCTAGGTCCCAAATGTACCGCTAGAGAAAAAAGAAAGAGGTTAATGTTGATGTCAAGCAGGAAGGTGTTTTGCCTTGATAAATTTCAGTATATAAAATCACCAACTCCAGGAACCATAATAGAATTTAAAATGCATTTTTTAATATTTTTTTGAAGATTTTTTTCAAGTCATAAAAATAGGAATGGTGCAAGCAGACTGATGGAGACATGTCAGACATGTAATTAAAGCTATAAGTGTGCAGATTACTGTCAGCCTAGACAGGCATTTTCACTGATAAAGGAAGAAGAAAAGAACTACAGACATAAAAATCTTTTGCCAGTTAAATATACCAAAAACATTCCCAAGACTTTGAAAATGTTGTACAATGTGTGTCAATAGGAAGTCTCATTCTCTTTGCAGTTCTGCTCAATGTTTTATGTTTCCATCATTTCTGTTCCCACCTCTTTTGGTGATGTGTCTGTGGACCTAAAGGGAAAACTCACATAAACACAATGTCTGCATTGAAAACCTTACAATTCATCCTGAGTGAAGACAGCATCTATTGATTGTGATACAATTCCATTGCAGTGTATTATCTAAAGACTTTGCAAAAGACATTGCTAGATGTTAAGCGCCTATTCTGCCTACTAGATAAAATACGTATAAGGCTTACTTTTTCTTAAATTCTTATGCCCAAGTTAGATAAAAGATTAGTAACTAAAAGGTTTTTTTTTTTTAATGTTATGATTTGATTTGAAATCATAAAATAGCCATTCATTGTTCTTGGAGGAAATTCCCATTTGAGAAATATTGGAAGTTAATTTATACAACATTAAGTGAAGTACAAAAACATCCCATTAATTGAGATCTTATGATTCTAGCATTTACATAGAAGGCAATGATAACACCAAATATTTGACTAAACTAAATGTTTAAACAGAATCTTTTGACTGAAAGTGGTGAAAATTTAAAAGGAGCTATTTTAAACAATAATAAGAGCAATAACAAATACAATTTATTGAGAGCTTATTATATTCCAGGCATTTAGAAAAGATTTTCTCATATATTAGTTTTTAATCCTCAGAGAATTTCATGAAGTAACTACAGTTGTTACCCATTTTTTTTTTTTTTTTGAAAGATGAGGAAATGAAGCTCAGAGAACTCAAAAACCTTGTCCACATCCACGGAGTGAGTGTGGAGAAAGCTACTAAGTGATAACTTGAGATTGTAATTAAGACAATTTGACACTGAAACCCAAGCTTTTAAACATGATACCACCAATAAAAAAAGAAATTTTATCAGAAGAAAACTAGGGGTGTTTACAAATCAAAGGAAGAATATAGCAATGCCCCACGAAGGCAGGAAAGAGGACAGAAAACCAATAATTCTCTTACACTAATCTTCTTGTATCCTCTCCTCTTGCAGGCTAGCATTCTCCAGGTGGCAGGGAGAGCAGGCTCCCAGTCTCCCACCTTCACTACCAGAGTGGAAAGGACACAGCCCCACTATGACCCAAGATTGGAACATTCTTGGGAAGGGCTCTGATGAATACCTACCCTCGGACCTGACACTGAGCTGGTGAAATGCTACAAATGGTCCACTTACAGATTTTAAGAGGATGGGAAGAGTTTGGAAGCCATTATGGGACCACATGGAAGAATTTGGGGAAGAACAGTTCCCCAAAAAAGAAAAGTTCTGTTAACAGAAAAAAATACAGGCACTTGTATTAGCATGGAAATAATAGTGAGTGTCCATGATGCTTAAACCCAGAGATCCTGGATCCCAGTCTCAGCTCCAGTACGGATGAATCAGGGGCTCTTAGGAATGTCTTTGCATTCTCTCGTGTATTCTAACGTGGATAAAAAGAATAATTATTTTTGTCTAACCCATCTGACAATCCTTTCAAACAAGAGAATCTTTGTAAAAAATTTAAAATTACTAGTGATTTATGACCATTCCAACAAGGCAAGGTTTTGTACTATTTATGGAGATGAAATGTTTATTAATTAAGTAAAACTGTGTGCAGAATTTTAGCTTACTGAAGAGAAAGAGGGGGAAAAAAAAACCTGTTTTCAAGTACTTTAATAGTACTGCATAAAATACCAAACTTTAACTGGGAAATGTATACTAAATATAAAGCTTTCTAATTTATTAAGACACATATATAAAGAAAATTTCATTAATGCTTTTCATGCTTCTATAATGAAACTACATCAAAATCTTCTATAACACACTTTTCACTAATTAAATTTACATTTTTTGTAATTCACTCTTTAATTCATCTAATTACTTGTTTATCTAAGATGTTCTAAACTCCTGCCATAATGAGTCCAAATAGCCATGACTCTATCAATAAACAGGCAGCCACTAAGGCCCTCATGACTTCACTAAACAAATCCTACCGATAACAATGGCCTCAAATTTACCTGATTTACTGATTCTAACAAAGTCTCACTCTGCCATAACATATAACTTTTTATCTCAAGACAATGAGAATTTCAAAATAAAATTTAAATTTTCTAGGCTCATAGGTAGCCTGTACTGAATCTTATTTTACAGATAGCCTCACCACTCTACCCAAAACTTGGTAGGCCCCTATTGTTTCTGTGAAACTCAGTACGACTGGACGGCTTAGAACACATTAGTCCAGTAGAAGACTTAAAACATGTCTTACCAGAGAGAGAAGGAAACTCTCCCACGTACTTGAGAAATAATTTAAAAGATATGTTTGGATAACATAAATTACTCTGGGAATTTGGAAACCCCTTGAGCCATCTTATTCTTCCAAACCCCTTATCTAATTTATTATAATCATAAGAGCAAAGTTGCTTTATAATGTCTACTCAAAGGGTTAATATGAGAAAAAAAGAATTTGTTACTTATCCCACTTAGTAATAT
>NW_011888865.1:6055941-6076784 GCF_000151845.1 Pteropus vampyrus
TGGCACTATATAAATAAATAACTCCTATGTGGCACTTTATACATCACTAAGTAGAACATGCATATCTTGAAAGAATGGATATAAATATTGAGGTGTACTTTGTCCAAATTTCCATGGAATCAAAATAGAACTATAAAGACATTTCTTATCATAAAACTCAGAAAGTTCAGCATCGCTTTCTTCCATACTGACAGGAATAAGAATAGCCAGTGCATTTTCCTGTCTTCTAGAGCTATTTTCTTCAATGGCTAAAAAGAAATTACAAAACTACTTTGAAAGGCCAAAAGATTCTGAAATAAAAAGGCATTTCCCAAATGGATTTGGATGAAAAAGCTCTTCTCCCCATTTGGCAGAATAGAAGCCATCCGCTCAGATTTGGCTATCTCTAAGGCAAACCCCCTAGAACTATTCAATCTATGTTCC
Organism: Pteropus vampyrus; assembly: GCF_000151845.1. Taxonomy (NCBI): domain Eukaryota; kingdom Metazoa; phylum Chordata; class Mammalia; order Chiroptera; family Pteropodidae; genus Pteropus; species Pteropus vampyrus. The sequence goes on from NW_011888865.1 coordinate 6,056,365, forward strand.
CAGAAATTTTAAATTTGGAGTATAGTTTATACAGAAGCCCTCCAAATCTGAATCATTCACAAGCTCTCATTGAGTGAAGTCATATTTGTATTCAGTACTGGATATTACTAACTGCTATTTGCTAAAAGCGGTGCAGTTTGCTAAATTTTTTATTATAAACACAATACCCTTTGTTAGAGTAGTTAGTCTGTGCCATTGTGTTCTCAGTTCTCTGCCAAAGGGCAACCCCCATCTTCTGGAAGTAGCTAACAGATGCTTCCTTCGGGATAGAACCAGACTGCTCATTAGTGTTTTAAGATGTTCTGTTGAGATCTGAGCTTTCCCATCACTTAGAAGTACTGGTGAAAAATTTCCCCCAATGAGAGAGAAACTGTAATGGTAAAAGGATGCTACTAGAGAAAGGAGAGATCATACTGTCTTCTACTACTTGAAAACTGGCTATATTTGCTCCTGCAATCCCAAATAACAGCTGAAATCTAAAAAGAAAATGGAAATATAAGAGATTTCTCTTAAAAGTGTTTCAAATGAATGATAAGCAGAGAAAAACTCGTCACTCAGAATAGAATTTCCAAATGTCTGAGTATCAAGTCACTTTCTAAGAGTGTTCCGTGACAGACTGTCTCTGCCTGCCCACTCAGCATCCACATTGTCTGAACTACTTCTCTCGAGTTCTAGGTCTGGGAGATGGAAGACAAGCCCTGCTCCCAACAAAGCTGAATAGGAGTGGAAGTGTCCCCAGGACTTTAGGTCTCAACTAAAGTAGCTTCTCCTCAGAGAAGCCTCTTCTGACTCCCAGACTTTAGGTTCCCTCATCGTAGATTTTATTGAAATCTTGCACTTTTCCTTCATAGCACATATTCTAGTTGCATGAATGTATTTAAATAACTATTTATGATATTATTTGCTGACTTTAGATTGGGAGAAATTTTTAAAAAGAGGCAATAAAACGTGGGAAAATAGCCTAATTAAAATCGTGGAAAAAAATTTTTAGGATGCTTTGCTTCAAAACACCTAGTGAAAAAAAGAAAAGAAAATGAAGAAGGAAGAAAGAGGGAAGGAAGGGAGAAAAGGAGAGAAGGAGAAAGAAACTGATTCACCTCAGAGAATAGTCCATGGTAAATATGATTAAGATGAGACTGCTTCTGGAGTTCAAATGATATGACCACATCCAGATTCTCTCTTTTCTGAGCTGTTTCCATATGCTGGCTCCTTTAAATGACCTTGCTTCATGGTTATGTACTTATTGCCTAATGCCTCGTAGAGAAAATCTGCTTCCCTAACAGCTCAACTAAAGTCATAGGATTAAGTCCTTTTGGCCAGGTCTTGACTTGGCATGCAGGCCCTTTCCTGAGCCAATCAATATGGCAGGGATTTGTGGCTATGCTAATTTGTTTAAGCCAACCAAAACTCATTCTCAGAGCCAAGCATAAGACTGTTACCTCCCAAATCTCATGATTTGAAAATTCATGGTACTATTCAGAAGGGTACTATTCTTGTTAGTAAGAATAGATGTTATGGTGACAAGAAACAAATGTCCACATCAATGACTGATTAGGTTTTACATGGGACTCTACAAAGAGGATTTCGGTTGAGAGATGGCAAAGTCAGATTAAAGTTTGTAACTGGATCAGTGTAGAATAGTTAGATATAAAGGGAATTTTTTAAGCAAAACAATAGGATTTGATGACTGGATAGGAATGATAACAGTGTAAGAAAGAAGATGGCTCTGAATTATGTAGCTTCTATAAATACAGATGTTTCTGCCATGGATTAAGATAAAATATACAGAATAAGGAGCAGAATTTTAGGACTGTCAAATCCTGTTATGTTTTACATTCTGTAAGGAAACAACTTTTACTTAGACAGAATTTGGGCAATTATTTGAGGAATTGGCTAATCACTACTGAGGTAGGCTTAATGACCCACCACCTCCCAAGAGGATATTGAAAAGAACACTGAATTATAACAAATTGAAAACATAATGCCTAACTTCATTTCTCCTTATTTTAGAGAAGGCACCAAAACATAAGTTATTACAAGCCTTAGTAGCCTTTTATTTGTATAAAAGCTAAAACTCAACTAGAGGCACCCAACTGCCAAAATTCATATATTGAAAACTAATCTCCAATGTAATGATATTTGGAGATGGAGCCTTTGAGAGGTGATTAGGTCATGAAGGTGGAGCCCTTATAGATGCCAATATAAAAGAGACCCCAGAGGGCTCCCTTTCCCCTTCTGCCATGTAAGAAGACAGTTATCTATGAATCAGGAAGACGGTCTTCAGCAGACACCAAATCTGCCTGCCTTGATCTTGGATTTCTCAGCCTCCAGACTTATGCAAAATAAATTGTTGTTCAATTTACCCAACCCAGTCTATGGTATTTTTGTTATAGCAGCCCTAACAGATGAAGACAAAATTTCAGTACTATTTGCACTAAACACAGGAAGCTGGGTTATCTTTTTTATCTCCCCTGATGTCACACTAGATAGGAGAATATAATCAATTAGCTTTGCTGCATTACAAAAAAATAAATTTAATGATTTATATAACAAACCAAATATTTAGTTCACAATCTTGTCACTATGCAGTAGTTTGGGCTAAGCTAAGCTGATTTGGGCTTAGACAGCTGATTTCAGCCAGGACTCACTAGGGGCAGCTGCCAAATTAGCCTTAATGTTCTCCTTATAATGGGATCTATCGATGCCTAGTAGGCTAGCCCATGTGTACACAAAGTGGCGGTATGATTCAGGAGGAAGAAGAAAGCAAGACCCAATAGGCAAGTGCTTGTCAAGTCTCTATGTAGATCTTATTTGCAAATGTCCATTGACCAAATCAAGCCACAAGTTAGTGCTAGAGTTAGTGTGAGAGATCACTGCTAAAAGGCATGGGAAACAAAATGTGTGAACAAATTGGAGCTATCCTGACCATCAATCCATTGCAGTGACCAACAATTTGACCCAAAGTATTAACCACACACTTGCTTTTTAGTTTTAAATTTGAAGAAACATTTCTATGTTAAGACTTCATAAATTATTAGAGCTGGCAAGAATTATGATACTATTTTTCATTCTGTCCAGCAGACTATTATTCTAAGATTCTTGTTCTTAAAATTAGGGTGATGAGTTTTTGCTTCGCTGTCTCATTTAACATCACTGGATTTGCCCTCTCTGATACCATCATTCACAACTATATTGCTAGTAAAATTCATAAGGTTTTTTACTGAAAAATATACGGAAATTCGAACTAGTATCCATTTAATTTAATTGTGATCCTACTATTATCAGTGCTGTTCTCATTATTAATCTACACTAACCAGTTTCAGTCAACTCCCAACAGTGAATATTTAAAGGGCTCATGATGACCTTATTCAATTTGCAAATCAAGTATGCTTAACTTCCTGAAAATAACAAGGTCTGCTAAAATCTCCATAGTGTGGATAAATTAATATATATCTTAATGAAGCCAAGAAAGTATTGAATCAGGCAATCTAAAAATCCAAATATCTTTTTTATCCATAAGGGAGTATCAAGGACTGGATTTACTCTCTCACCTGAAATAACTAAAAAATCATACAAAATATATAAAAGAATAATTTTCAGACTTAAGACAACAGGCAGCTCAGAACCATACTTCTTTCGCTAAAGGAAACATACAAAGTGAACTCACTATTTTCTGCTTTCTGACTAGAGAGAGTTTCCAGGGTATAACGCAAGGAGGGAAAAGCAAAACAGAGCCTGGGCCTCCAATGACTTAAAGAAACAGAGTTGGGAACACTGAAAGGTCACACTGGCTAGAATTTGCAGGGGGCAGAGTATGAGTGAGAAGTATATGAATAGAAGAGATCTAAAGAGTGAGAGCAAGAGGACGGGAGTTTAAAAGATCTGCAGAGTTTTTCTCACATTTTCAGCTAAGTATTAATCACAGTGTGAACCAGAGGCCAGGTAAAGAACCACCACAAAGGAGCACGTGGGATAATCCCTTGGTTCACACAGGTCTTGGAGTAGTTTGTGGTCTCACCAGCTGGGGTAGAAAAACTTTGTAATATATAGGTAGGATACTCAGAAGGTATAAACAAAATACGGTATATCCATTTAATGAAATATTACTTTGAAATAAAGGAACAGACTTTTGATACATATATCAGCATGGATGAGTCTCAAATAATTATGCCGAGTATAAGAAAACAGACCAAAAAAATAGTATATGTAATATATGATCTCACTAATATAAAATTCTTTAAAAATGCAAAATAATCTATAGTAACAGAAAGCAGATCAGTTGTTGCCTGTGGATAGGGGTGGAGGAAAGAAAGAGATGGATTACATAGAGACACAAGGAATTTGGGGTTGATGAATATTTCATTATCTCGGTTGTAATGATTTAACAGTTTATACATTCATCATAACTCACAAAATTTAAATTTAAGCAGTTTATTGTACATTAATTATACTTCAAAAAAAAAGCTGTAGGGAAATGAATCTCAAAAATCTAAGAAATAGCTCTAATTTTGAAGCCAGTATTTTATTTGAATTTGGATATGTTACCCTTTCTGAATTTCATTTTCCTCTTGGATTAAATGACTTATAAAATCCTCCCAATTTTAAAAGTCTAATTGTTCTATTTTGTGTATCTATCATCTCAACCATAGTAGGTTACGTATTTGTTGCTTCTCCCCATGACCCCATCCCAAATGGTGCTTCCCTGTAAGAAGATTATATTTAATGTTGCATGAAAGTTTAGCTAGGACACGTGATTTACTTCAGTCAATGAAATGTGATGGGAAGTAAAGTGATCAGAAGCTTTAAGAGTTTGGTTCTGCCTTATCTATTACCCTCTTCCATGAGATCAGCATGTCCAAGATAGGAGCCGCCCTTTCAGCCTAGGTTCCAGAAAGAAGATGTGAAGCAGAGCTGTAGGTATATGATAGGCAATAATGTAAGCCAGAAAGGAACCTTTACTTTTATAAACTTCTACAGTTTGAGGGGCTTTTTGTTACTACAACATAACTTAGCTCAAGATGACTGATACATAAATTGGCATTTAAAAAAGATGTGATGCCATAATACATAAATCTACAAATATGTTGTACTGACTTCAGAACTAGCCAGGGAAATTGCTACTGGAGGCTAAAATGATGGTGATCCATGTTGTGCAAACTTGGAGATAACATTTTAAACATTCTAAAAAGTATTTTATTGATATTAAAAGGAACTTAAAAACTATGTCAATAAAAATGAATTAGTCCTATGTGCCATCTCTTCTGACTATACTCTCTGAGGGCAGGTGGTACAAATCATTCGAGAGGAAAGAGATGAGCTCACAAAAAAAAAAAAAAAAATAGTTGGTGTTTACGCAGCATTTAAAGAGAATATAGAAAATCTAGAAATTCCAGGATTTGTAGAGTTGAGAAGATGAAATTGATTCTTACTTCCAACCAGTGAATGATAAAATAGAGAAGATCTTGAGCAATAAAAGATGATTAAAATTCAGCTTCTCATCCAGGATCAAATCAACCACGTGGCCGTAAATCGGTTTTATCAGAGATTGTTGTACTGTTACCAGAGCTCTTCTCATTATTAATATGTTTTACCTTAAAAAGAAAAAAACTCAGAATGACTTGTTATCTGAGGCTAACACATTGTTAGGTGTGTAATACACATTAAGTGGAGAATTGTTTACTGGCTGACTCCCTTCATGAGATAATAATGATCTACAACCATATGTTCTCAAACAAAAGACCTCTTTCACAGTATTCTGGCTTCTGGCACTTCTGCAGGCTTTCTTATATATCAATGGTTTCTACTAATAGTACAATCACCATGATGCAAAGTGTGTTCCTTAGATTACTTACTTTGTGAAATGCTAATGTGTTACGTAAAAATAGCTTCCACGGTCAAATTAGTTTAGAAAGCACTTGGTTAAAGAAAGTTAGACAGTTTTATTTAGTACGGGACTTCTCAGAGACTTAAAAATACCAATGTAAATGGTAAATCTCCAAGGAGAGACATGATATGCAATATTTGCCAAACTTATTTGACCACAGAACATTTTGTTCCCTTGAGCATCTCACAGATTCATATTCTATGGAAAACGCATAGAGCTTAATATTCTATGGAAAAACTATTCCAACACTGTTGGAAACACTAAACGTATACTAACATCTTTGCTTTAGGCCAATTTTACTTCCTTTTCCCTGTGCATGTGTGGTTCCTCTCAAGGTACAAAAAAGTGGTAAGGAAAAAAAAATAACAAATCTTAAGTTTTTGCTTCCAGTCTTTTTCTATGCATATTTATATGCCAAAAAGACTCAGATGATCAATAGTTCTTTTGTTCTCCCGTTGTGCCATGTTAATAGCTCAATTACAGCACTTCTCTCCAGCTGAGAAACTGCCTTTTGTTGTCCTTAGAGCAGCAACATGTGGCCCTGGTTCAATGGGAAGAAAGCCAGTCATGTCTAGCTGCTGGCCTGATGCCTGGCACACCCATTGAAAGCTATATGTGAGCAGGGAGCCCTAAAAAATGAGTCCTGAAAAATATGTTGAAACATGTGCTCATCTTTTTGCCTCTCTCTCCCCTTTCTATGCCTCTCCTTTTCTCTTTCTGTCACTGACACAGTACCTTTGTTATGCTGCTGCCTATTTTGCAATTAATCATTATTCCCCTTAGCTCCCTGTTACCTAATCTCAATCTTCTCCAGATAGGCTCCCTACTTTCAAGTGGGTCTGCTTCTGCTCTCCGTGCTCCTTCCTCCCAAAGGTCCCTTATCTCTGCATATGTAAGCCTGCTTATTCTTCAAGGTCCAGTTCAGATGCTACCTCTTCTCTGTTTCCCTAACTTCAAGCAAGCCCTCTCTCCTGTGAATACTTACAGCACTTTATTTATACTCTATAGTTTTTGACACAAAGAACTCTTATACAGTACAGTTATTCATGTACATGTGTATCTCTTCTACATGACTATAAGCATCATCAGCGAGGGCAGTACAGCTTGCTCATCTTTGGCTCCTCCTGTCCACACACTTTCCTCTTCCAGAATATGCTACAGAAGATAGTGATGTATAAGAGACTTCCAATAAAAGTATAACCCATAATCCACATCACCTGGCTCTGTCTTGGCTGATGAGCACTTATATATAGACTCAGTACCTCTTTACTCTCCCAACAAATAGTCTATTTATAACAAATATGTTAGTAATTGATACAGATTTTTGAAGGCTTCACAGAAAATAAGATTTTTATGACATACTCCATAACATATTTTCTAAGTCCCTACTCCACGCATCACTTCTATTAAGTTTTTCTTGTAGATATGCCATCCCTGAGAGCTCTTCTTCATCATTCCCATTCTCAGAGCCAAGCACAATGACCCTTGTCTTTTTCATCCCAAGACCTTCCCCCTAAGCCTTGAACATTCGTGCTCACTTTTTTTTTACACAGAGCAAGTTATCTCTATATCTTCTAAGTCATATACTGATGAAAAAGTTGTAATGATCACTGTCTTCAATTCCTCGCCTTCCATCCTCTCTTAAACACACTTTTGCTACAACTACTCAACCAAAAACTACTTCATGGAGGATCCAAATGACTTCCAAATAGCTAAACCCTTTGGCTAACTTTAAGAGAATAATTTGACTGGTAATCAGCCCCTCTTCCTTAATATACTTTCACTCATCTTTCCAAACAGTACATTTTTGTGGCTTTCCTCCTACTCAACTCTTGCTTCCTCTCAATTTCAGTTGGTGGTTTCACTTCTTTTCCTTGGCTTCAAATGTTGCAGCCCCTGGAAATAAGTCATTCGATATTTTCTCTTCACTGTCTACATTCATTCCATTAGTGACCACATCCGGGTCCAGAACTTAAATGTCACATGTATGCTAAATAGTCCTGAACTTATATCCCAAGCCAAATTTTTCTCCAAAATCCACATTCCTACATTCGACTTCTTACTCAATATCTCCACTTGATTGGTTAATAGACATACGCAACCTCACAAGTGTGTTTTTAAACAAGTTTTTAAATGGTATAAAGTTTTTATATAGTAACAAGTTTCTAAATAGTATATAGATAATATTAATTAGCAATTTAAAGAAGAAATTAAAAGGAGAAATTTGGTTAGCCATACTGATCACTGTTTATCATGCCTGGACTTTTTAAATTATTGTTGTATTGAGTTATAATGTATATACAATAAAATGTACATTTCTCCAGTGTTCCATTTTATATTTGATTATTGTAAACATCAAAGCAATCTACCATCCAAAAAAAGACACAGACTACTTCTACCACAATGGGAAGTTCCCTCATGCCACTGTCCTGTCAACTGTTCTCCATTTACCTTTAGAGGCAATCGTTGTCTTGATTTCTACCAATAGATTTCTTTTGCCTGTTCATGATTTTTGTATAAATGGAATTATGTGATACATGTTTTTCTGAGTCTTAGTATTATTAATCCACATAACGGTTTTGAGATTCACTCTTTGTTGCATTTATCAGTAGTTTTTTTTTTTTTTTTCATTTGCTAAGAATAGTCTATTGTACAAATATACCACAATTTATTTATCTACTCTCCTTTTGATGGGGAGCTATTTCCAGTTTGGGATTATTAAAAATAAGGATGTTATAAACATTTGTATACAAATGCTTTTGTAAACAAATATTTTAATTTCTTCAGTATAAACCAAAAAGTGGTATTTCTGGACTGTGTAATAAGTGTTTGTTTAATCTTATAAGATATTGCTAAAGATTTTTCCAAAGTGTTTGTACCATTTCCATTCTCATGAAAAACATGAGTTTCATTTGCTCCATATCCTCATTAACAATTGGTGGTGTCAGTTTTTCTTATTTTAGCCATCCTAATGAGTGTGAAAGGGTATTTCATTGTGATTTCAATTCATATTTCTCTGACAACTTATGATCTTGACAACTTTTCATACACTTTGACTCAACCATATGTTATCTGTTGTGGAGTGCCTAGTCTTGCCCATTTTGACTGAGTTATTTGCTCTTTGATATTTGACTTATAGAAGTTCTTTGCAGTTTCAGGGTAAGTCCTTTGTCAAGTATGTGTATTGCAATAGGTTCCCTGGGCTAATTTGTCTATGTATTTCTTTAATGGTTTGTTTTGAGGAGAAAATATTTATAATTTTGATGTTATCTAATTTATAACTTTTTTCTTTTATAGTTAGCACTTTATGTGAAGACCTAAATGCTTTGGGAAATATACCATCTTTATGAATTGGAAGATTGAATATTGTTAAGATGTTAATTCACTATATTGTTCTATAGATTCAATGTAATCTGAGTGTAAAATACAATAGTGGTATTGAAGAAATCGACATGCTAATTCTAAAATGTTATAAGAAAATGTTACATACCTAAAAGTGTTAGACCAATATTGAATTAAATACTTATACTATTTTAAGACTTGCTATAAATTCACAGTAATCAATCCAGTATGGTATTTGTATGAGAATGGAAAATAGATTACGAGACTTGATAGAGTCCATATTTAGACCCACAAATATAGTTAATTAACTTCATTAAGATTTCCAGCTGATTAAATGGGGAAAGAAAAAAGATTTTGAACAAATAGTGCTAGAAAAATTAGATGTACTTAAGGAGAGAAAAAGATAGAAACAGGTGTGATCACAGTCTATTCCCAAGAAGTGATTTAGAGTGGATATTAAGCTACTTTTAAAACATGGAACAATAAAGTTTCTACAAGAACATAGGAAAAAAATCTTCATGACTTTGAAGTAGGCAAAGATTTGGACAGAACTCTTCACTTTTAAACATTCTTCCCAGGTTATTTAATGAAGCCGATCTGATTAATTCATCTGAGCTCATTTGTTAATGATAAACAAAAAGTATAGAATGTGGCCTCTCAGAAAACACCAGGAAAATACTTGGATATTCAACTTTAGGAGTTAGTACTTAAGGGTAGGAAGAAAATAGTTTTGAGAAAATATCACCTCAAGGGCCTCTAATAAAAATAAAAACTCTTATTTGTAATTTGTACCTTGTTGTATGAATAGTTATCCTGTGGTGGCTACTGTACTGTGGAGACTTGAAAAGACTCTTGGAAAGAGATTCCTGGTGTCAATCATCTTGTAAGAGATTGGTCATTGGGTAGGAAATAGAAATCATGAGGTGAATTTTCCACTTCTCTTGGTCTGAATATAGACCAAGAATTTATCAAAAATATCAAGTACCTAGCACATGTCTCTCATTTAAATCTTTGCAGCCCTTGGAAGACAAAATTAATCTATCATGCATTCTTTCCCACTATGTTCAGAGATGGATTTAAAAAATCTCATTTTCTACAATGACTCAGACAACTATCATCTAATTTATTTAGACTTGGCATTTAAGAAAGCAATTAAGACATTCCTGGTCTAAATGATTAGAAAATGTATTCTAAATGGTTCATTGTAAGATGATATTTGTTAGGTGAAGCCTAGTTGGGAATAGGGAGAGAAAAATAGATTTCTTTTCTTTCTAGGGTTCCACATAGGTACAGAGACTTTAAGCTCAAGAAAACAAGTTATAACACACAATGTCATGTCTCTCAGATTTCTGACACTTTGTATTTATTGGCTTTTGGTTATGGCTTAGAGTTTTTAAATGTTGCATTTTAACTCTGCCTATGCAATATCCATTTTCCACTACCCTTTTGCCTTGCAAACAAAACCCTGATTGTGTTCCATAAACCAACTTATTATTACACTGCCTTGTGCTTCAGGGGTTTGGGGGATTGAGTCCTGATTGGTCCACATAATTATGCAGCCCCATATTTGTTATCAGTAATTGATGCATGTATAAGCATGTGATGTGGTACTGGCCAATGAGACATGAGGGGAAGTTTGAGAGGGCCCTTAGAAAAGATTCCCTTCATCTTTATAAGGAACACATGAAAATGTAGTCGTCTTCTTCCTCTGAACATCATCATGCCTGAAAATGACTCCTGAAATTGCGGCATTCATCTGTGACCCTAAGTGGCACTAGCCTTAAGAGGATGATGGAAGAAAGAGATTGGAATTTGATGGCATCATTGAATTTCTGATCTTATAATACTGGGGATCTGCCTGCCTCTGGACTTAATCCCATAGTCCCACAGATTTGTCAATTTCTAGAAGAAGTTTCTATTATTTGCTACTAAAAGCATCCTAACTAATACACTTTTTTGTTATAAAAAAAAATTCTCAGTCTTCCCCCCAGCTTCACTGTTTCACTATGGAGAATATATGAAAAAAAGTTTTTGGTTTGTGTTTGATCTGAGTTAAAATTAGAGTAGAACAGTTCCATGCCCTGCTGTCCTCATCCTCACTTTGCCAGGAGAGAGTGCCAACTTTGGAGAGTCTGAGTTTTATTTTAATTAAGAAAGACATTATTTCTACTCAGACCTTCAAATCACACTAACGAGGTCATTCTCTGTCCATCCAGCACAATCAATCTACACAGAGCTATTCTGCTCAGTGACATTTAGGAGGGAAAAAAGGAGGTTTACTTACATGTCTGCTGACTCAGTGGGTCCTTATCCATGGAAGGAGAGGCCGCTTCTTTGAACAATGATTACCAGACTCCAAGAAATCACTTCTGTATTTGCTTTTCTATTTTAGAAGTTAGAACATGTTTAAGAGGCAAGATGTTTTTGATTTCAAACTTTCTTTTTTTGATGCTAATCACTTAATGACATTTTTCTCCTTCTGGGCTGAGGTTTTCCACATTTGGTCTCTGTCTTCTTTTGGCTTAATTAATTGGAGCCAGAATCCCTTTCCCATCTGCCCTGTATTAACCACTGATTTTCAGAGCAATCTCACAGAGGTGGAACAAAAACAAGAATGTGATTCTTGGATGATGATGACGCAGCAGCCAAGGAGCTGGAAACTTGGTGGCAGGAGATACAGCTGGGTAGAGACCACATCAGGAACATTCACAGAGTTCCAATGGACTACCCATACTTCTCTTACCCTATAAAACTCTGGTCTGTTATGGAAAATGAAGTAGCCACATCTGAACATGTTTACACATCTTAAAGTTAATCCCCTCATATACTATCATTCATATTGGCCCTTAAGTGCCTTCGATTCAGTATTTCACTTACAATAACAGTTTTTATTTTTGAACACTGAGTATGTGTCAGGCACTATGCTACCTGCTTTGCGGGTGACAAATCTTATGCAATCCTCATAGCTATCTTGTATAACAGGGATTATATTCATTTTATACATGAAGAATCTAAGCAAAGGAGAGTAATGTGTCTAGAATCATAGCCTAGATTTCATCCTAGTCCTACCTGACTCCTGAACCAATTTTCCTACGCACTAAAGTGACTTCTCTTTTTATTTGGCATACCTCTTCCAATATATATGTTTCTTGAAGATATAGACCCAACAATTAGCTTAGACCAGATATACATACAAGTGTTCAAGAAATAGCTATTACTAGTGTTGGATAATGTTACTGACACAGGCAAAATTCTATTGATCCCGAGTGACTCTTATCTATGAGGAAATTATGCTAAGCATGACACTTAGTTCAGTTATTTCAAATGCATTCTTAGTCAAGCTAGGTGTAAGATTTGGTGGTTGTAATAGCTATTTAGCTAAACTGCCTTTGGCAACAGGCTGACACTTTGTGCCTTTGACTAGAGAGAAGAACAAGAACTGATCAACTGAAATCCATCCCCCTATTATAATGTTAAAAAAATATAAAAACCTTTAGACTCTACTGTTAGCAATTCAGTCACATAGTTTAGAATATATATCAACTAGATTCTAAGGTTCTTGTCAGTCTGAGATTGTCCTACACAATGAGTCTTCTGGTGGCAAGAACTCTGATATACCTCCATTCTTCCAAGAATTCACATACTGACTAGCACGCACTAGAAAATATTCAATAAATATTTGTTAAGTCAAATTAAAATATATTATGTAAGTGGAAAGAGAAATACATTTTAATTTATGTGAAAAATTTGAATGTAAGTATAAAGGGGACTTTAACTGAATCTCTTTTAAATGTATATTGTGAGACTGATATTAAAATAGGCTGGAATGTCAGCTGGACATATGCTCAAATCCCACTTCTTCTGTAAGAATTGAATGACTCTGGATAAAATACATAACTTTCTAATCTTCAGTTTTCTCTTCAATGAAATAGAAGGTAATATTCACCTATGGGGTTATGATTAAGACAACATATAACATAAGCAATATAGTATATATATATGCAATATATGATACCATAGCAGTGTGTTAAGTTAGCTTTTGCTGCAATAACAATTCTAAAATCTCAGCGACTTACATAAATAAACATTTATTTATTGCTCACCTTACATGAAGGCTGCAAGAAGTGTGCTGCAGTTCTGCTCAGACTGCTGATGGATATAGACCTACTTCATGTGTCTTCATCTAGATCTCAGGCTGAGGGACCTGCAGAATCACAGAAAAGGGCAAAAACAAAAGAGTAAAATTACAATGTCTCTAAAAGCTCCTCACATTCCACTGTCAAAAGCTAAAGTGAGGCAGGAAGCATACCTACCTACAGTGAAAGAGGGAATGACTAATTGTGAATAATTATATTATCTACTACCATAAGGATATATTTTAAATTTAGTTTCCTTTACTATTACAAAAAAAGAAACAAACAAAATAAGCACCTATTGAGCATTAGCTATGTTCCAGACTTTGTGCTAGTAGCTATAAATATAAATATGAAAGATTTAGATTCTGCTCTAAGTAGCACAAAATATCATAAACTGTTATCTGATTTTCAGAATCCTATAAGTCTGACACTATTGTATCTGGAGCTATGTAAAATGTCAAACAAAAACAGAATTTGCTATAGCTAATGCCTATTAGAAAGTATAATTTTACTAACTTCTCTAAAATTTTTGCCTGTTACTTGAAAAAAAATGATGTTGCTGAAAAACTATCAACATTAAAGATAAGTAGGCAGCATCGAATTTGACTAAACAGTCCCATTAGTGCAACTTTTGTATATTCCATATTTTCATTTCTTACTATCTTGTTAAAAGCTTTTGAGTAGTATCTACTAATTATGGTCATACTAAAATTGACATGAAAGACACTATATTTCCTTATTTCCTGTTTATAAATTTTAGTCTAAATATTGTTCATAATAAAGGTTTTCTTATTTAATTTCCTAATGAAACACTATTTGAAAAAGCCGGAAAGCTAACAAAACTCTGCTGTTAATTGGAAATGTGGTCAGGGTTTTTGTGAAGTTACTCTATAAAAGCAGTGCTTAGCTTGGAAGCACAAATGCGTATACATACACACATGCAAAACTTTTAGCAAAAAAAAGTTTTAGGCAGGTCTTGCATCAAATTACCCCATTTTGTAGGTTGCTATGGAAACAGATTAGCCCTCTGGAAGTGCAAAACCATGTTTGAGTCTAATGCAAAGAACAATCCATAGCATGAAAGAGAACAGCTGGGAGCTGAGGTAGTGTAAGCTGACATGTCAGACAGTAGCCAGACAAAGTGAGCTAGGCACTGTCTGGAAAAAAAAAAAAAAAGCTGGTGGGGAGAGTAGGAGCCGAGAAAAACAACTGAGCACTGTCAACAGAGTCAACAAAATGGCCCAGCTGTTCATTCTCATCATAACAAAAATAATATAGAGAATTTCAGGGATGAGAATTAAATTTGCTGAGAATAATTTTTTTTTTTTAATTAAATGAATAAATGGAATTGACCAAAGCAGCATCCACGCAGGATGAAACAGGATTTAGGTTCTAGACAAAGTACATTCACTGTTTACTTGTTTAGGTTATAAAAGCTGATAATGATTTCTCTCTCTTCCTGGGGTATCACACCTTCTGCTTTGTACCTATGTGAGAAATTGGCTACTTCAAGAAAGTCACAATGCAGCACTTCTGGCACTGTCCTGAAGAGGAGGGGCAATGTCTAGGACACAATGGACCAAAGGAGTCATCTCATGAGCTTAAATAGGATTGCTTAGAATTTTGGGAAGACAGGAAGTGTGGAGTTGTCTAAATCACTCACTTTCTCTTAGTTGCAGTTTCCTTGCTGGCAAAGGTAGGGCAGCATTTGTCAAATAGGCTAGTGTTAAAAGAAAAAGATTTGGGGATCAAATGCATTGAAAGACTATTGTCTTGAATCTTAAAGACTGACAATCCCCTCTTGTGAACTAAATGCTCTAAGAAATCTCAAAAACCGGAAAGAGCTGTCCAACTATGTTTAATTCAATGTTTCCCTCATTATTTGGACACGGAAGTCTTTTATCATTAGCATGTATTAGGATCCCACAGGGATGTTGTGTCTTACAATTCCCAGTAGGGAACACTGGAGTAACTGTTCCCAAGAAAATTTGCACCTATAAAATCTGCATTTTATTCTGTCATTTCCGAACTTTTTGTTGACGTGAGTCAATGCCAGCGCCTTGAAGGAAAAGGCTCAATATTGTTGAAATGGTCACTAAAACACAGAAGATGGCTTCAGTTTCACATACAGAGTGTGGTCAGGTAGGAACTAAAGGCAGGTTATTTTAGGGGAGAGGTGTTCTTCCTGCCTCCGGAGTGTAATTGAAATGCACATAAAGCTCTTATTCACAGGCAGTATAGGATAATGTAGTTTAAAAAATAGTATAAAGAGCAAATGCTCTACATACAGCCCCACCATTTAAAACTCAGCTTTATCATTAATTAACTGTGTGACTTAGGGCAAGTTACTTAACCTCCCAAAATCTCAATCTCTTTTTATGCAAAATACCAAGACCATAAGGTTCACCAACACAGTATCTGACGCATAATAAGTGCTCAATAGAGGTTAAAAAACATAATTCAATAAGAAATTAAGATAGACTTCAGAAAAACCAGGCAACTGCCCTTAAACAAAAATCCTTAAGTCAGACCTTTTGATGACATTCCTATCAGTCTGAAATAAGGAGGAACGATATCTAAAATTAACAATTGATAGCACGACCAGAAAAATGGTTTCTTTCTTTAGTTTCATCTGCCCTTGCCCCAAATCTATTCTCCGTGATATTTTTTCCAAAATACAAATATAATCATGTCATTTGCCTATTTAAAAATCTTGCGATGTCTGCTTATTATCGAAAAGGTAAAAGTTAATGCATGTCACACAAGCCCTTGCTTCCCCGGTGACTGTCCTCCCATTCACATCACAGCCCTAGCCCTCCATATTGTAGGTCACCTAACTACTTGGGATATCATAACTGTACCCTGCTGTGTGATAGTTGATGCCTTTAACACTTGCAGTTTCCTTTGCTTGAGACACCCTTGTCCTCATTTGCCTGTTTGATTCCTAATTCCAGACTCAACTCATGTCACCTCCTCTATCAACCTTTCCCAAACTTCCTCCCACCCTAGTTCTCCAAGAGTCAACTCTGTCCTCTGGGTGCCCTCACTGAACCCTCATATCTCACTGCAGCATCATCCCTAGGTTGTGCTGACACGATCTCCTTCAATGTCCACTCCCCAGCTCCAGAGTGCTTCCTCTAGCGATTTCACCCATTTCTGTGTCCCTAGAATCTTAGAGAGAAGGCCCTAGACAAACATCTGTTAAATGAAGATGAGGAAATAGAAAAATGTTTCTAGAAACTGTTTTGCTCAGCAAATGCCTTTGTGTCTTAGAAAGATGTTTCCCTCCTTTTTTATCAAGCATATTACTGATCTCATTTTCCCTGGGATTGCCCGCCACCCAGGGATTTTTCTTGTTCCTTCACTTGAGAGATATTCTCTTTTTATTTTGTTTGGCTTTCTATGTCTGTTTATATGAATTAGAAAAAATAGCTGTCTCTTCCAGTCTTGAAAAAGTGGCCTTATGTAGAAGTGACCTCTATTCAGGCTATGTGTGCCAGGTGGTTTTGGCAGGCCAGGAAGAGGGGAGTGGGTGCTTAAGGCTGCACACCTGGCCTACTGAGCTGGAGTGGCTCCAGGTGGGGAGGCCAGGTGTGTGTAGTAATGTCCTGATGATCCTGTTTGCTCCCTTTGGGGCCGAAATGGGCTTGGGTGATGTGTCCCAGAACACACTACAGGGGCCTTGCAGGTCAGCCAGAGTGCCTGGATGGAGTGCCCACCCAGCCCATGGAGGCAAAGGGGACATAAACAGTGGCGCTCATGGGCCCCTCTGACCCTGGAGAATTCCCACAGCTCCCCAGCCTTCTCTATACAGTCTTTCTGGTTTGTTTTAACAAAAGTGGTTCAGTATCGAAGAGACTTCTGTGTAGACTTTAGGTGCAGGGTAGTCTGGGGAAGCATGCTGGAGCCCAGCAGGAGCACATGGTGACTGAGGCACTTGGTGACATCCTGTTGATACTGCTTTCTCCTTAAGTTCTGAGTCAAAAGGCTCCCAGCAATGTACCTGGAAACCAACTAGAGTTCCCACCCGCCCTGAGCTAATGGGAACTTAAACAACGGGGCTCACCAGCTCCTCCAGCCTGGAGAGTTCCTGCAGCTCCCAGATGACCTCCGTGGCCTCCCCGCCTTCTCTATTTGGTCAATTTCTCTTGTTTGTTGTTCCGATGCTGTTCATTCAGCCCTCAATTGTCTCACAGGAGTAACTGCTCTCTATATACCTATGAACTAGAGTTTGCTCTCAGGAGAGCAAGAGTTCAGCGTCCTCTCATGCTGCAGCCATCTCGGAACTCCTCCCTCCAACAAATGCTTTTATTGTAACAATACTGTTTGTAGCAGAACCTGAGGCTTTGGGAGTGCCTAGGTTTAAATGACTCTTTTTCCAGCTCTGAAATTTGAGCACATTTATTCCCCTCCCTGAGCCTGCTTCTACTTCTATAAATAATCATGCCCATTCCAGTCCTTAGTGTAAGTCTGAGCCTATAGTAACTGCTTAATTGTTAGTTGTGCTCTTTTTACTATTACTTGTAGCATTACAATTTTTTTTACTATTAAATATAAAATCTCAGTGTGAAAGTGTTTATAAGCTATAAAGAGCTAACGCTGAGCTGTTAGTTGTTAGTATTGTTTATCTTATTTAAACTCCATAGAAAACTCAGTTCTGAACTGGCCACGAGGTATTGCTTGGGGGGTGTCAGTAATATAAATGGTGTGGACTACTTAGAAATTAAGATAGTAAAAGAATTTCTGAAATATTTCATCAGCTCAAGTATTGAGTGTTGGGAGCCCGCACTAGTTCTGTGGCCTCAAAACTACTTCTTTTCCCAGATGGCATTCCAGATTTACTCAAAGTGTTGCAAACTACATCCTCTCTAAGATGACGGGTAATTGAGTAAGGAATGAAACTGACTCTACAACTATCTGGTGAATACATGTTTACTCATTCTCAGTAATTCAGTAATTTGACAAGCAGCAGAAGCAGGTTAAAGAACCAAGTCCTAAAACTTCATTCACTTAGCACACAGCTGTGACCTTTGGAGAACAGCAAATAAAAGCCCATATGTAACAAGCTCTTTTTTGGTTTGTTTTTATCTTTTAGTAATGACAGGGCTCTGGAGAGATTCTCTTAGGGGAGAATCTAGCTAAATGGCTAGCAGGATGATTGATTAACAAGATGTTTTTGTTTCCATTGTCTCACAGATAAGAACAGCTATTCTGTCCTCTAAACTGCTAATTCTTACATCAATATGGTATCTTATAAATCATGAATAAACATACAATACATAGAGATGGAAACTGAAAACGACTTTCAGAGAGCACAATTAAGAGATTGATTTTATTATTTACACTGAATGATAAGCACAATTATTTCCTCCCTTTAACTATAACCACAGAGAGTATTTTAAATTAGGATGCTTGGACTGAAGAGCCCAAAGGATCAACTAATAAAAAACTGAGATGAGCCTATGGCTGGATTTCTAGACTGTACTCCAAGTTCATGCTCTCTGCAGAAGTTAGCCATGAGGCCTGAGCACCATTTAGATTTTGAGGTCCCTGGCCCTTAGCTATTTCCTCTGACCTTTAGATTTAGATAGCCAGGGTGGGTGGCTATCAGTTACAATTAAGGAACCCAGGTGAAAAACAGAACATCTGGTCAAATATGAATTTCAGATACAAAACTTCGGGACAGATTTATATTAAAACTTTGGGATATACAAAAAAATCATATTTTAATTTGCAATTCAAATATAACTGGACCCCCTGTATTTTTATTTACTAAATTTAACAACACTGGTTACAATCAGCTTAAAGGAAAGCTTTATCTGTCTCCCTACATAAATTTGCCACTAAAGAGAAAATGAAAGGTGAGTTCCTCCAGACCATGAGGTCCTAGTCACTGGCCCCACTGACCACCTCTTCTACTAAGTTCTACTTCCATATCCAGAAAGTAGTTCCTTTGATGGTAATAATGTAGGGAGGAGGCAAGAATATTAAAATGTTAATAAAGTCCCAATAAGAGACTGCAATAAGCTGATCAGCCCTGCTGTCAGGCCAGGAGGACACCTTCAGAACAAAGGAAGACTTCTGCTGGGATTGCTAACAACCCATTCCCCACACCTGTGAAGAGGAAACAGGCACCAAGAGTCATTCCCTGTGCCTAACACCATGGGAAACCTATAGATTAAAGGCTGACAACTGCCAGCAGGCCTTTCACTCTATATATTCTTACCTTTTCGTGCTACATACTCTTCCCCTTCCTCACTATATGCCCATATCAAAGGACATGAGAACTAAAGAATGACATATAAACTGAATTCCCTGAACACTCGGGGTCCCTCTCAGTGCCTTTACTCTGTCTCTCTCTCACTGTCTCTCTCATTGTCCCTCTCACTCTGTGTCTCTGAGAGGAGACCACAGTCTGTCTGTGGAGCGTTACCCCTTTTCTAATAAACTTTCCTTTTGGCTCCAACTTTGGCGTGTGTGTTGAATTCTTTCTATACTCTCCATCAAAGGACCCTCTTCTTCTCTCAGTACAGGGGTTGGTCTCCTCATCACTTGGAGAAATTTGCCCTGTACTGAATCAGTAAGAAGGTACCAGTTACTTCCTTCACCTGACTAAACTTTTCTCTGTCTTCCTCTTAAATTTTACCTAGGTAGCAGAGGGAAATGGAAAGGTGATTAAGTTTCAACCAATGCCAACATGTCCAAATTGTAAAGCAAACACTTGTAATAGAGAGACATTGCTAATAAATTTCCTTATTCTTTTCTTATGATTAACTTATTCTGGCAGATAGTAGAAGATACTTCCCTCTATTAAAGAATATTTCTGAGTCAAGTTGGTGCAAAGGAAAGAATAAGAGGTTGAGATTTATACAAAATAGTTTCAAATCCAACCTCCAGAACATACGAGTTGTATGACCTGTTTCTCAGTATTTTGATTTGTAAATGGGTCAATAATACAGTACCAGCCCTAAAGAATTATTGTGAGGATTAGATGGTATGATGGAGAAAAAGACTAAAATGGTGGGGTTTGTTTTCTCTCACCTTCTGAATTCTTAAGA
>NW_011888865.1:6076929-6097560 GCF_000151845.1 Pteropus vampyrus
TAATCCTCATCTTTGGGGGTAGGGATCATTATAATTCCAAATCTATAGATATTAAAATACTGTGTTTTATATATGCCCAATATTGTTTGGAAAAGAATACCTAAATTTTTCAACAGTTGTTCTCTGAGTTCAGAATTAATGGTTAATGTTCACCAAATGATATAAAGTTGTGGATTTTTTCCCCCAAATTTTAAACTCTAAGTATGCATTAAGTTCGTGATAAAATTATTTTTAACTTAGTAGCAGAAAGATTAATGAATTACTAAAACCTCATAGCCAAGAGGAGGCAGAAATAGACCTTGAATTTTGCTCTTCTGACTCAAAATATTGGGCTTATTTCCGTCTAGCGTGCTATCTTTCTGGCTTGTTCCACTTGCTCTTGTGATCTTACAGTCACAAGAGCAAGTTGAATAATGAATATTCAAAAGTTAATGCACCCTGTCTCCCCTAATAGATCATAACATCCTTGAGTACAGGAGCCTTGCCCGGCACTTGCCTAAGGTGGTGTCAGACACTTACCAAGTATTTAGTAAATGTGTGTTAACTGAATGATTTTCTACTAATAATAATTTTCCATTGCACTTTTCTAACTTAGAAATAAACCCATTGAATCAAGAAACTATTCATTTCCTTTGCTTACCTATCAGCATGTTTCCATACAGAAATTTGGGCCTTTGTTATCAACACTGCCTCAGTTCTAACATTTCCTTCCACCATAGCTAAATGCCACTTACACATAACATAATATCCTCATGTGGACACTCAGAGAGGAGTGCTGCCTTAGAGATAATTTATTCTGCACCCTGCCTAAAGCATGAATGCCTTTAGATGATCATCCAACTTCTGCCTAAAGAAGATTAGTGCCAAGGAGTTGCTATTTGGCAAGGTTATTTGGAACACAGCAAATGATTAGACTGTATTCATTACATTAAGCTGAAACCAGCTTCCTTAACTTCCACTCATTGTTCATAGGGAAGCCCTCTGGACTCATAAATTCTCATCCTTTCTGCTTCAAGGCTGCTTTTCAAATGTTTTTGGACATATCAAGACATCCAAAATCTTCCTCTTCCTTCTTATTTAGCTAAACATTGTAAAAAATTAAGCCCCCTCCTCAATTCCCATCATCATCTAACTTTTAATTTCATGTCTTGTATTTGGTATCTTGTATTAACATATGTGAATATATTAGTTAGAGTAATACCAATTGCTGTAACGAACAGTTTTAAAATGATATAATGTCTAAAATACAGAAGTTTATCTCTCACTCCTGTAACAGTTAAAGGCAGGTGTTCCTGGCTGGTAGATAGCTTTTCTTGAATTGGTATAATGGACACCCAGGATCTTCCCATCATTTGGCTCTCTGATCACCTAGGATTTTATGTCATTGTTTTCATTCAACGGATAAAAGGAAAAAGAGGGTATGAAGAAAATATAGCTGCTCCTTAAAAACTTTTTCCTAGATAAGATAATCATCACTTTTGTTCATAGTTTCAGGGGAAAGGAAATCACACAGTCTCTTATGAAGGCAAGGAGGGGCTGGAGGTGGCACTGAGAGACACGGTCTCCTCCTGGGTTGTCTCTTCCCTACTACAGCCCAATATTACTGAAAGAAATTTTTGTGTGCATGTAGATAGTAACTATGTCTGCTATAGTGTAAGAGTAAATCACATTTGGCAACAGAGTAGCAAAGCATTATGATCCTCAGGTGACAAGAACTGCTCCATTACTGGCCTTCTCTCTTTGTCCCAGGTGTGCCACCATCTCTTTTACCGCTACTCTCTTTCAAGATTTTCTACTCTGCTCCATTGAAAGACTCATCCATTATTTTATGTGCCTCTAAGAAAGGAAAAAAAAAAATGCTGCTAATTATTTTGACACAGTGCTTTCATGGCACAGTGACCATATGACATATCCCAATTTCTGAGATTTAAAATTTGAAAAACAAATCTTCTTAGGATCACAATATATGGTATTGGCTATCGCACACATACACATGAAGACATAAACACATGTCTTGCTTTGTTGTTTTTTCTTTGTCTGTTTTTACTAATTTATAACATCTATGTATTGTTACTTTTATCCAATATTGCTATAGCTCATAGGGAATTCTTTTAGTAATTTAGGAATCTCCCAATGACAGAACATTTATCAATCCATTCTGCCAACTGTATAAGAAATATGATTTGAGACTGGGATTTAGAATGTTTAAGTTTCATCACCTTGTCACTGGAGAGTTAGCCATATTACAATAAGCAATGGTAACGAGTATAGCCAGTGAAAGTGGCCTGTTTGATATAAAACTGTATGAATAATATTTCATCTTGTATTTAGTTCATTAAAGTCAAACCATGCAAACAGTCATGTCATAAACATTTAACTCTGATGATAAAGTTTATAGTGAATTTCACGAAATAGGACAATACTTCTGCAGAAAAAGAATTGTAAAGTTTCTTTCTGCTAAATTTTGCAGACTATGAAAAGGCTTCTTCAAGCCTCAAAGGTATTGTCCTAGTGGCCTCTTATAGGCCATAAATGTCTCAGTATGAATCATTCCAAGAAACTGAGGCATAGAAAAATCCAGTAAAGTGCAGATATGTTATCTGTGAGAAGTAAGTTTCTGTGAAACAAATTTTGTTACCAGCCAAGACAATAAATACTTATTGAGAAAGATCTGTGTAAAAAGGCACTTGTTTAGGTGTTGTTTTCAATAACGGTAAAAAGGAGTTTCAAAGCCAAGATTGCCATAAGGGTAAGGTGAGGCCGAAGTAGGCCTCTGGTCAGTCCAGGGGAAATGGTAGCTCCCATGCACCCCGATGGGCAGCGGGGTTCACTCTAGTATGAAACACACTATGATCACAGGGCCAAAAACCCAAACAGCAAGGTTTAGAGATTTTCTTTTAATTGCATTAAACAATTTGTAGATATCAAAGCATCTTGGGATTCATTAGCAAAAGCTTATGGCCCAAAGTAGGTCTTATGTCCAAGCAAAGGCAGAAAGCTGAAGGACAACATGAACAATGTAGAAACCAAGTCCGTGACAGCAAAGCAACATGGAGAGGAGACAATATATATCTCAAAGAAACTAACCACGCCCAGTATACACTGATGGAAACAAAAACAACAAAATAAAAAAGTGTTTTCGTTAAATTAGCTACAATTCCTAACTTCATCGATATGGGATAAACCTTAAAAGTGGAAAATCCACTTCTCTTTTTTAAAGAAGAGAAAGATGAACACGGTTAAACTCTCTGATTTTCCCTCTTGCCAAGTCATCATTTATTTGTTCAGCCACTTATATGTTTGCAAGACCTACTCTTAGGTGTAGAGACCAAAGGCTTCCAAATGGACCCTGCAGATGGCTGTATAGCCATGACAAGTGACCAGAACTCCTTGTTTCTGTGGACCCCGGGAAGAATTTCGTTTGATGTGACCCCTGAGAAAGAATTTACTTGCTGAGATGCACTCCCCACGGTCAACCAAGGGTTAATTTTATAAATAACGGGAGTCTAGCAGCCATCTGCTGTCAGGGACTTCTCAGGAATACTGATCACTGAGAAGACTCTCTGACTGAACTCTTGGCTTCCCACTGTGTCCCCTGCTCCTTTAAGCCCTAGAAGTCAACAGTTATAAAAGAGTTTCTGGTTTTGTCCTTGGACGGATGGACTGAGAGCCACCATCGAATCAGTGCTGCTCCATAACAACCAAGCAGAACTGTGGGATTCAGACCAACCAGAACCATAGGAGTTCAGATATCTTATTTACATAAAACGGACCTAATTACGAATCTGGGCAGCAACTTTCTGTATAAAAAAATGGCCTCTACTTTGTCAGAGGAGCACACTTAAGGTTTTTGCTAAAGGCTGCATTTCCAGATTGGCCAACTATTCACCTGAATAAAGTCTCCTTTTTCACTCCAATGCCTCTTGGATTTGTTTACATTTCTAACAGGAAAACAACTCAGGAGGCCCCTGCCACTGGGGCCTTTTGGAAAGTTTCACTTCAAGGGCCCTAAGGGTGTATTGTCTAAAGAGCAGATGAGAGCTCAAGAAATTGTAGAACGTGAGCCCTGGCTTTTGAAGTTACTTTTTCTTGTGGACTGATTTTTCAGAGTTTGATTTTATTTTTAAGAGAGGAAATAAGGAGCCAGGCTCCACTCACACTTTAACTCATTTACCAGAAGAAATTCAAATCAGAAAGTGATAGAGTTGCCCTAAAGGCCCTTGGGTAGGCATGGGCGTGAGGGATGTAGGGGAAGCGGGGGAGGGAGAAGGAAAGAGGAGATTGAAACTCCAGCCTGCAAGAAGAGCCTGTAAACCTTTAATCCCTTTAAGCACTGCAAAGTGATTAAACTCACCTACTCACACCTTCCTTAAAAGGAACATAGATATGCGGAAGACAAAATTTGGAAACTCACAAAACTGTACTTCGGACATCATGAAACATTCACTTGGGATTCAGAAGGCTGATCACACTTAGCAAATTAAACATATATGGGTTCTGGCAGCAGAATTGGAGGAGAAGTGTTTGTGCAGTTATAAAGCAGAACCATGTCTCATGTTTTTCCGGCGGGAGTGGACTAAGAACAATCCAAAGTGGTGGATGGTTTCTGGAAGGACAGCTTTGCAAAAGGAGCGTAAAAGGGCATTCCTTAGGGTAGTTGAGGATTTTCTTGGATTGAATTCCACTAATATGTCCTCAAGGCAGAAATAACAGATGTATGGGGAGGCTCTAGAGGCATTTCTTAACAAAAGTTGCCTTGGTTTCAGGGAGGGTTTTTTCCCATTTTGATGTCATAGTGAGTTGGTTTAAGAAGGTTAACATAAGCAATATGAGATTTTTATGGGACTAATTTATACAGCACCAAGAGAGGTAAATTTACTTCATTTACTTCAGTCTTTGTGATGGTTTCCCTCTAAAAATTTCAACACGTATTTCCAAATTTTTATCCTCTAAAAATTTCAACACGTATTTCCAAAAAGTTTGAAAATGCCACTCGATATAGTCTAATCACACTTCTTTTACTTTTTATAATTTTTTCTTTATTTTTCAAGTGATAGCGTAGTTAATGCAATTGTTTCAGTAGATAATTAGGTGCACAGTACAATAAGTATTTGGAAACTCAGTACACAAGTGACAAAAAGAATATGATGAAAGAAAACCAAAGAATTGCCTGGCGATTCTATAGAAAGATACAATACAATTAGGATTATTAAATGGTCTTCTGCAAGAATAACAACATGAAGACTTGCATTTCTATAACATCGTTATCATTATTATTAAGATTTTTATTATGGGGTCTCATCCTGTGAAGAGCCAAAGAAAATAAGCTACTATCTAGGAGTAATTTGTTCCCTCACATGATGTGAATTAACTTTTTTTAAAGAACGGGGTCTCACTCTGAGCACTGGGAGAATATCTCTAGGGAGTCCATCCTAATGTGAGTGCAGCAGCTCAGTCAGCAGCCAGGAAAACAGGAAATTGTGAGGCCAACCCTTAACCAAAGGGAGTCCCAGCCTCCTGCAGCTCACAGAAGCTCCTTCTCACAGCACATTCCCAAGGTACTGCAATCTCTCCAGGCCTCCCCATGGTCTAGATTACTCCAATATTTACTGCAGAGAATTTGGACGGTTCTGTTTTTCAGGAGTGGCACAGCACAAAGAACTGGGATTTGATATCCTCTGTGATCTGATACATTATCTGAGCACACAGTAGGGAAAGGGGAGGCAAGTTTCTTTCCTTTTTCAGCCAGCCTTTCACTTCTCTTCTCCTAGAAAGGTCTCAGGACCTTCTCTGCCCAATATAAGCCTTATGCTTGCTTTCTAAGTCAACATGGTTACATCACAACCCTATCACTGGCACAAACACCAACACATGATTGATAGTCCAAAGGTCAAGAGCAGAGGATTTATCATGAAACCAACTCCATCACTTATTAGCTGTATCACCTTGGGTAGATCATGTAACATTATCGATGCCTCCATTTTCTCTTCTGTAAATGGGGCGATACTGAATTTAAGTGAAATAGCACCAAACAGAGCATATGACCCAAGGTAATGTCCTAATAAATGGTAGCTTTAATATTATTCAATGTTTTATTAAAGAATGACATGTAGTCCCTTAGCTCTGGTACATTACCTCATTGGACAAAATCTTTTCAGTGCATAAGATATGTAATTTAAATTGGAAATGGTGAAAGGGCTCGTTGCTTTATCAAAGATCTACTGTTTGCATTAACTAAAACTAACTTGGTCTAGCTTTGGAAAAAGAGAAACGAGATGGGGTGGGGGGAGCGGGATTTATAGGTGGCACTATCTCTTAGACTCAAAGTAGCTGGATCTCTAATGTGCTGTCCAATAGGAGCATAATTTTAAATTTAAAATTTTCTAGTAAATAAAAGAAAACAGGTGAAATTAATTTTAACCCAATATATCTAAAATATTATTTTAACATTGAATAAGTATAAAATATTAATGAGATAGTTTACAGTATTTTCGTGCAAAGTTTTTCAAATCTGGTATCTTACACATACAGTATAAGTCAGTTTGTACTGGCCAATTTAAGGGCTCAATAACTACAGGTTGTGAGCCGTTACCATATTGCAGAGCAGTTTCAGCAACTCCTGAAACTGAGACTAGAGGTCTGTTGGTAACCAGGTAGTAGTCTCTCTGTTTGACTCTCTTCCACCCTCTGCTTGTATTTTTCTCTCTTTGGGCTAACTTTTTTCTGATCTCTCTGTGCATGCATAAAATGGCTGATCCATGGACCAAGGGTATTAACTATGTCTAAAATCTAGCCACACTCAGATGCTAACTAAAATGCAAAACCTTAATCTATAAGGAAGAAGAATAAGATTAACATAACTTGTCACATGTCCACACAAGTTTCTATCAACTATGGGGAAAGGAGGGCGGAAAGAAATATTACCACCACATTTGGAATATATAGCTTAAACCTACAATAAAGCACCGATTGACCATTCTCTGGGGTTCCTTCCATAGCTAAAATTTTCTGCAGACAACGGCACCTCTTCTTCAACAATAAAGGTAAAACTAAGTTGATGCTTAATTTTTTTTTTCATTGAAGACATTGGGCAGCGTCTATGAAATTAATATCTTACAGCAGGGATCAGTAATTTTTGTTTGTTTGTTTAAGGGCAGATAGTAAATGTTTTAGGCTTTATGTACCAAAAAACAAAAATGAAAATATTATATAGTTAGCTATGTAAGCATATGTAACATATAGCTAACATATATGTTAGCTATATGTAACATATATAAACTATATGCTAACTATATGCTTACACATATAACTATATGTAAGCATATAGTTAGCTATGTAAGCATTCAAAAAAGCTAAAACTATTCTTAGCTCATGGGCCATGCAATAATAAGTGACAGGCCAGATTTGCTGTATATTAGGTATAGTGTGTAGACCCTGTTCTACATAATTCTGTTCTACATAATTCTTTAATATAGCATATTAAATGATGGTCCCCAGGTTTTAGTCTGGTTCTTTAATTTCCCATGAAAATCTATAACAGCACCAAATATTAGCGGCATGATGAAGTTCAGCTTTACTATTCAGAAATTAGAAAGAGACAATGTCCCAAAGAAGCCAAGCGATCTCCGTCGTTAAGTAAGCCATGATCCCTCCTGCTGCTTTCAGGTTCCATGCAGTCTGGGCCTCTGAAGGGGCATTTGTCTGCTGCACAAACCCAGAAGGTACAGCTATGGAGAAAACTCACCTCCTAAGAGGGCACACCTGGTTACATGAATCCTGGCTCTCCCCCAGGTGAGCTACTGCTGTAACTTTCTCACTGGCAATTATTCTCACCAGTAATGAATCAAGCTACTTTCCAGGACCATTGGCATATTTAGCCCTCCATCTTGGGCTCATAACTTAACTACTCTAAGCCTGTGTTCCATTATATAAAAATTAGAGTTGTGATGCCTATTTCACAGAGTAGCTGTAAGAACAAAATAACTAATGCAAATAAAGAACTTAGCACCATGTTTGACATAAATTAAACCACTGAATATATGGTGGTAGTGATGATGTAATGATGATGATAATGATTATGGTGATGATGGTAATAATGATTATAGTTCAGAGAATCAAACCAAAGAGCTTCTCTTAGTAACACATGACTTCACCTTCTGGGAATCTAAGTTTCAAGTTCCTTTGCCCCATCCGTAGTCATGCTAATATTTGATCCTTACTGATATGATTCAGATCTGAAATTTCTACATTAGGTTCCATGCCACACATCTCTTATCACTCCCATTTCAAATATTTTCGTGAAGAGCAGAATTTCTCTGTAATATGTTCCATAAAAAATTAGTTCTCTAAGCCATATGTTTTACACACACACACATACCACTCCTACACAGATTTTATGGACAAACAACTTTGGGAAATATTGGGCTAAATAAAGTTAAACATGTTTTCTAACACAGAATTTTAAACCACTTTTCCTGCAATAATATATATGGTGATTCTCTCTGAAGGAAGTAAAAAAAATATTATTTCCCAAATTTATTTGAAAGATGTAGCTTTGTTTTTCTTCAGCTGATTGTAGTGCCAACTTTTCATGAAATATGTTTTCAAAATGGTGATAATGACAAGCATTTAGATTAATTAATATATGCCATGCTCTCTACTGAGAACTATTATTTCATTTGACTATCAAAATAATCCTGTGAGGTACTATTATTACTATGTGCTACTCCTATGTACTGTTCTTGTAACAATTCATAAACAAAGAAACCTCTGAGGTAATTTATGTTCCTCAAACTCAGACAATAGAACCTAGATTTGAATCAAGTAACCTGATTCCAGAGCCCCTGCTCCTGATCCACATTGAGTATCAAAACATCGACAAATTGATATATCATGTCCTGTAGTCTGGAGTAGAAGCTGGTTGAAGGCAAATCAGAGGGTGAAAGTAGATGGTTCCCACTCATAACAATACCTTCCAAACCTCCCTCCTCTTTCATTTAAACGACAAAATTCCTCAAAGTTCATTTTTTATTTTTCCACTCTGAGGCTCATCCACGTTTGTCCTGAGCCACTAGATTGAACAATATTGAATTCAGATTCTCAAAGTAAATGGCTTCCACTGTTATTGCTGCCTAGCTGCTGGAGTGCTTATGATCTAAGATCATATACTTCAAGGCCTACTTTCTAAGATCATATACAGTCCTACCTTCAGCTACTATCTGTACCACTGAGAGACCTTGAACAAATTATGGAACACCTCAGAAGCTTAATTTCTCCAACTATAAATTAAGATTAATAAATTTGAGATGTGAATGAATATATGCACATAAATATTCATGACATTTAATAAATTAATATTTATATATAGCTTTATAGAGTGTCTGGCCTATAAATAAGCTTTATGTAAGCATTAGTTAAAAATAAACAAATAAGTACATCAAGTTTATAAAAGCACATAGTAACCATTTACTGTTAAATATTATTATTATTATATTAGGAATTCATAAAATTGTACCAATTACAGATAATCAGGAAATAAATAATTGCCTTTAATAATAGAGAGTATCTGTCCTTTCAATCTTTTGTAATTCAGTTCCTATGTACCAAGAAAATAATTTTTTTTTCCTGGAAATGTCAATCATTATTAAAGCAGTCGAGATCCAGAAAATAAAGAAAGAAACCCCTAAATCCTGAAATAACTGCTCAACTCCCTTGTACTAAAAGTTTAGTATTTTGTGGAACAAGAGAATGTTCTCTTCATTTAAACACAATACTAAGTGTCTTCATCACCTGAATTCTCATAGCTCAGCAGATTAGAAACAGCAAATTAGAAGACAGACAACTGTGGAAGCAAGCACAGCAACCCCAGAAGTCACTAGTTGACAGCTAGACAATAAAAAAGAGAAAAATAAAACCTACCCAATTAAAACTTATTGCAATTACTAATTGTCATAAAGTTCATTTTGAATCATCGAGAAAATGTCACATTATAATCTATACTTTTAAGAAAGAAGTAAGTTAAATAGTATAGAAACATTTCTTCCGAAAGCAGCTGAAAAAAAAATTTGGTTAAATGATACAACTTTAGTTACTTAGAAACTTCACCTTTAATACTCTAAATTGCCATGTGATGAGGTGTCTTTGTATTTGAGTTAAGTGATTAAATCTTATAACTTCAAGGACATAAGTTTATGGTATAAGTTTTAAGTTATTTGCTTATTAAATAAAATAATGATTGATCATTTTACCTGTGTAAAATTCTATTTGGTCATTATCTGGAAAATAATAAGATTTCTCTAAGCATAAACCAAATATCTGGAGAAGGTACACTTATAGAAACAAGCTTCATAAAAATGATAAGGAGAACATACTCCTAGCAATACAGTATGGAGTTCCATTCATTGAAAATTGAAATTTTACCTTTTTAGCAGGTTTCTACAGGCTCAAATTACAATAGATTAAATGGTTTTATTAACATCAAATTGCTGTGGAATAATTCAATAGAACTTTAGAGTTGTTAAAATAATGGTTAAAGAAAATAATTTGGGTAATAGACTTTATTTAACACTTCACGAAGTAGGCAGTCTCCATTCAGAGAACCGCAAAGTGGGGCTGAAGGCAGGAAGCTTTTATAGAATAAAGAATAAAGGAAGAGAAAAATAGAATTTCTGATTAACTAAGACTACATAGTTAACCTTAATAACTAAAGCCCAGAGTTGGCTTAGGGTTTGGGGTTTGGTTGGCTGGATATACTATGTTTCTGGTCAAGCAGAACACTTATAGGGGCATGAGAGTTACCTAAGTTTCAGTTTGCTAACATGACACGCCGGATAGGAGCGTCTCCATCTTGGGCCTAGAAGGTTCACAGGACACATTTTAGCCATTATTTCCTTTGATTTTCAGGTAATAATTATTATAACAATAATATTAATAACAACAAAAGAAATGGCTACATTTGGAACACTATCCTAAAATTTTATATGGATTATCTCGCTCATTACTTCAAAAAATCCTAAACATGAGTATTGTTTTACCTAAAAAGAAACTGAGGTTTAGAGAGGTTAGGTAACCTAGCACACAGGTAATTATTTGCAAAGAATGTGATTCCAACATAAGCACCGTGCTCTGGATCACAATGCACTACTGCTTCCCAAAACTCTAAGTGCTGAATTTTTTTTACTATGATCGTTTATGTGAAAATTAATCACAGAGAAGGAATTTCCAAGGTCATTACTCAACAAGTAAGTCCATAGTCAAACTTGGTTCTTTTGACTATTGGTTCAATTCTGCCCTGTCCTTGTTACCTTCCTAGTTCAAGGAAGAACAATATGGTTAAAAATTCTTAACCTAAAAAACACCGTACACCTGTAAAGTGCCAAGCGAATGATTTCTAGGGTTTATGGGTGAGAACCTCCCCCATAAACAAAAGTAGGGAAGTGACCAGGTCAATGGCAATTGGTGCATCAGGGGTTCTCTAGCTAAAAAGCCTGACTCATACTTTGAGGCTATGTTCTCACTCTAGAAGCACACATCTTTCTCTACCTGATCCCAAATCCTCTTTCATGACCAGTTAACATCAAAGTATCATTTACATATGAGTGGGAGGGAGTAGTGCTTATTATTTTCGGCCTGTCCCTTTTGCTGCAAATATGTAAGAAGGAATGTCACTCTCAGAGGAAATTTATAGTCTGAGGCCCTGGTTTGAAAGTAATAAAAAATTCTAACATTATATCAAACATATTCTCCCCTTTCCATTTGTGGAGACAAACAGATTCTCTGAACTCACTGACTGCCTTCCTAGGTGAATGAGTGGATGGCGCCACTGGTGGTCACTATGGCCGCTCAGGCTTTGGAATGATTCATAGCCCATACCCCACTTCCCCAAAGGTCCTTATTAGACAGTAAAAATAATAGACTCACAAAAATCAAGGTGGATGGGAAGTGTGTTTTCATTTCTGAAGAGGTATATGCCCTCTCCATTCTATGTAATTATAACACAAAAACTAGGTTGTTTATTGAAAAGTTGACTGTGATACTCTTCGATGTTTAATTAGGACATTCATTGCCGTTTGCCTTTGACTGAGAGACCTCCTCTCATATTTCCGGAGGCAACTAAATCCCAAGGTTATATTAAACAATGCTTCTGAACTAGCTAAAGACAGCATGAACTCTGGCTATGTCAGGTTTGTTCAAAGAGCTCTTCCTGCAGCTCAACAGCAGGAGTGTGCACTGTGGCATTAGCAGCAGCAACGGTATGCCGCCATCACGTGCACACAGCTGTGTGTGGATGCATGGTAAAGAAATAGAAAGGGAAGCCTTTTCCTGCTAAAGCCAGAAAGGAAATAAAATAAAAGAGGCTTCCAAATGTAGGATGCTGTTTCATTTTCCTATATTCAGCTCTTTACAGGGGCAAATAGGGAGAGGAAGACACAAAATTAAATTTCCCAAATATAATAATTGTCCTACAAATTAACCTGTTTTTTTTTAACTTTTTAAAAATTAAGTTTATTGGGATAACATTGGTTAATACAATTATATAATTTTCAAGTGTACATTATAATTTGACGTATGTATATTCTATTGTGTAACCTGTTTTTAAAAGAAGTCTTGGATCATTCACTGAAAAAGAACTCTTCTTTTATGGAAATTAAATCCAATATTTGTAATATCATTTTTATCATTAGAACTACTTACTGTGAATTCACAAATTGCCTTGCTAATTCTTTTAAATTAATTATTATAGTGTTTGTTTTGATTTTAATAAAGATGATTTTTTACATGAAAGTTACCCTTTAAGTTGTGATTTTTCCCTCTTACTATGTTTCGAAGCTGGCAATATTTTATTTTTGAGTTTCCCAAAGCACTTACAGAGATCTTGTGTTCGGTTTACTCAGATTTGCAAACTTTGAGGTATACTTGGTCATTGTTACATTAAGTGTATAATTCTCAAAGTATTTGGGGGAGTTCCTTAAGTTCATTTAATACTGTTTCCAAAAAGTGTTATTTTAAGTAAGAAGGGAGAAGTTTTAAGGGAGAAGTTTTAAGCAAAATGAACTTACTATGCAATATCTCATCCTTCGATTTTAACTCAGTTGTAGTTAGAATAAGTTTATTTAGTTATTTTTGTGTGACATCTAGCCAAATACAAGGACAGTGATATGTTTTTTATGCATTTTTCAATAATTAGGATAGTTTGGTGGCCAGTCTCCTAAAAGTGACATATTTATATGTAAATATATATACAAATATTATATATATTTTTATTAACCAAAAGATAGATAACCTTAAATTTAAGATAATATTTTGCAACTAAAATAAGTTATCAAGAAAAGCTTATCATTCCGTAATCAACATTGCTTAAGGATGAATTTACAAAACTCTTTAGGATGGATTTATAAAAGCACTGAATGTAAGCCCCACAAAGGCAGAGAACGTTGCCTTTTTTACTTACCAATGTGTCACAAGTCCCTAGAATAATCCCTGGAATGAAGTTTGCACTCAATTAAATATGTTGAATTCAATTGCAGTTTGTAACATTCTTTTTCAGTTAAGATACAAATGCATAAGTTTTTGTGCACACATGTGCACACACACACACGCATGCACACACACAAAGAGTTAGAGCATTTTCAACATGAATGACTCCTTGATGACTTGATGTGGCTCCAAACCCTACCCTTTCTGACACATACTATTTTTTAGCCTTCTCTTTATTTGCAAACTACTTTTATATCCATCTATGGACAATTTTGCTGCTTAAATTAGCCAGAATTGGTATCTGTAGCTTACAGCAAGGAATCCTGATAGAAATGTTAGTTTTATCTCAAATTATCAGTTTCATAACTCCATCCAATAAATTAAATAATCCAGGACATTGTTGAAAGGAGGGGTGTGTGTGTGTGTGTACACGTGTGTGTGTTAGGGAAAGTAGTTGCTTTTTGTTTTGTTGTTTCACTTTTTAAAGCCACCCAAATGGGATTATATGGCTTACACCACCTGGATGTGAAGTAAGCAGCCTTACTGAACAATATCTAGTTATTGGTTAGACTTAGAGATATGCCATATGGCTGCTCATTAATTGTTCATAATTATGCTTTAACTACAAATAATTGAAGTAATTGGGCCTTAGAGCTCTATTAATTCACCTTCTAATCACTCTAGCCATTCTCCCTGATTTCTTTCCACACATACACGCACTCCCTCACCCAATCCCTTCTTCCTGGCCAAAATTTTGGCCAGACAAGGAAGGAAGCAAGCAGTGGACCAAACGACTTCCATTTTCCTGTTTAAGGTAGCTAGCCATTCTCATTCCTGAGAAGTCAGTCCCACAGAAGGTCTCTGAGACCAGAATACTCAAAAGGCCAGTATTTCTTTTATGAGCAGAAAGCACATGAAGAAAGCCACATGGTCTAAATTCTATGCTTTTGGCACTGTGTTTCTGCCCAGAAATCATCAAAGGCATTTTATACCAGGAAGGTAACTGCAGAACCTGCCGTGTGCGCAGAGGCTGTGTTTTCCTAGAGTAACTAGATATCAGTATCAGGACTTTTCAACATTGGGTCATAACCCATGAGTGGGACTTAAAATCAATTTAGTCGACTGAAGCCAGCATTTTGTTAAATGTTACTTAAGTTTTTGGAATTAGATTCAGTTGCTCTGAGAAAAAAAATCCTCATTCCATTTAAACTTCAAAAAGTGGGCAAACCTAAAACCAGCTAAATGGGTGTTCTAAGCAAACAACACACAGAAAATGTGCCATGAAATTGGTTTTCTAACCAATGATGGGGCTCACTGACATGTATTAATAACACTATGTGCTCTCCAGTAGCACTTTATTCTTAGAATGATTCTAGCTGATTAGGTGATAGACTCAGTTAACCTTCTGTGCTGCAGAAAGAGAGAATGTGCTGTGAACATGTAAATCTAATATTAAATTGATCATCTTTGTATATCATTATTTACATTTTTGTGCCCCAGGATAAATATTGAATTGCCCTCTCTAGGTATGGATCTGGTGGTGAGTATTAGGATTTCCTTTATTTTACAAATGAGGTAACTGAGGATCAAGTGGTTGGATAATCGGCCAAAGTCACATGACTAATAAACAGAGAGACTTCTTATCACCACAATGCTACACTGCTTCTTCAAGAACCTGTGAAGTGAAGTCTCTAACCTTGAAGCAGAACATGCTGCTCTACCCGACTGTACAGAACTGCTCCATTAGTGCTTCCTGAGCAAATGGTTTCTGCTCAAGAGCAAAGGAGATAGAGTATGAGTTTCAGACATTTCTTTGCTCAGATTCTCTTCTTACAGAGCTGATATCTTTTCAACTTCGTACACGCACACACACATAAAGCCTTGTGTGGGATAACAATAATTTAGAAAGTTTCACCTTTCCTTATTCATTTGTATAGTCTTCATGAGTTCTAACTCTCTTGAAGTATCTTTTGTCTTTTAACTCCTCTAACTAATTCAAAACTATTTCATTCCTACTTTCAGTCACATTGTTTTCAGTTATTAAATCTTCTATTTTGAAGTTGCCTGCTTAAGACTGTCTACTGCAGCTTAAAAAAATTCCACGACTTAATGACACCTAATAGACTGAGAAAAAAATTAAATCTAAACTATTGAAAACAGTCGGCTTTTTAAAATATATATATATATATAATAAAATTACTCTCTGAGAATGCCCTGGAGAGCAAATTAGATAGATGGCTAGAGTTCAATAAAAACAACTTTGAAATACATTGGGACTAGGTTATTACATGCTTCTGCTGCTTACAGCCAGCATATTTCCTCTTTATTGTAAATCCTAAGTTCAAGCTACAAATACTTCCTATTGACCTAAACTTAGTTGCACTTCAGGGTCCTTCCATCTTGACTGCCAGCCGCCTGTAATATCTGTTACAGGGATTTGGTGAGGTTTTATGATGGCTCAGATTATTTTTCCACCCAAGCCATGTTTTACATTGAACAAGTATATTTTATTTTATTGTGTTATTAAGATCCTACAGTAGTAAGAAAACAAAAAAACACAAGCAGAAGGGTGACATGGCACAAAGATAATTAGTTGGGTCAGAAAAGCAAAAAACTCAGGTTCAGAGTTTTGTTTCTCGTTACAACCATTCAACTTCTTACCTGGCCCCAGATTCCCCCGCCCCTGTGATTCCGGTTCCCTAGTCTCCTTTTTCTTCACTACAGTCTTCTATATACTTCCTTTCCTTTCTTCCTCAATTTCAACATTGAGGTTGAAATTAAACTTTGGAGCCGAGTAGTCCAGTTAGGGCTAGAAGTGTAAGAATGAGCCAGAAGCAGAGAATAGCTCAGTGGAGTCCCCATTTCAAGGTAAACATTCATTGCCGTTTAAATTTTCTCAGCTATGAGACTGGGCAGACTGCCAGCCAACCGTGCTACGGTTCAGAAGGTAGGACCATCTGTAAGGCAATATAAAATTGTAGATAAGAGCTCCATCTTTGGAATCGCATGGACTGGGTTCAAATTGTACTTCCATTAATTTCTAACAATGTGACTTCAGAAAGTTTACTTAAGTTCCCTAAACATCGTTTACAAACTAAGGAAGACAATAGTATTTACTTCATAGAGTTGTTTAAAAATCAAATGAGGTTATAGATATAATATATTTAATGAATGGTACATTGTGAGCACTCATCTGTTGTTGGATCATTAGATTACTACTACTACATCAAGCTCAAGTTGAGAGGTAGGAAGAAAGTAAAGTTAGGTAGAGCTGGTAACAACAACAAGTTTGCTGCTGGAAATTATGGAAAACTCAGAAAAAGGTGATGCTCAGAGAATATACTTGTATGTGGGCTGGGCTGTGGGTCAGGTGATGTGGGTGGTATAAGAGAGCATTTGCGTGAGAGGGGCTTAGAGAAAAGAGCCCTGGACTCTTGTTCCAGGTCACACACTAGCTGGTTATACGATATGGTCTTTGGCAGGTAATAGACTCTCTGCCTCTTGCTCAACTCAGCAAATATAAAATGAAAAGTTTGGCTTAAGATACTTCTATCGCCCCTTCCAGCTGTCAGATATTGTGGCACACATTGGAAAGTTAAACTTAGTGAAGAATCGGAGAATCCAGAGTCAGAGGAAGAAGGACCAGTGCAAGGTGGAGAGAAGAAGAGGCAAAGTATAATGCGAGATAGGGAAATATGGAAGACAGAAAGACCTAGAAGAAAAATAATGAAAATCAAGTGCATTTCCCCCCATCTTCTTATATCCCAGAGCATTTGCAGAAGGAATTATCCCACATGGGGACATGGAGGGTATTTTCTCAAACAGTATATAAGAAGCTTCCCTCATACTACCAATTGCTTTAATAAAACATAATGCAGTTCTGTAGATGTTATATATGATATTACCCAGTGGTTGTAGGTTAAGTCACACACACACACACACACACACACACACACACACGCACGCACATACACATGTTTCTGGAAAATATACTATTACTACCCCCAATTGACTATCCTCATCTAATAATATTAGACTTAATTAGTTAAATTGAATTGTTAAAACTTCTAGTTAATTAAATTTTCTATATAAATATAAATAGGATTTAATACTTCTATATAGGAGGTTCTAGAATAGCATTTAAAAATCTCATCCCACAAAATAAACCTGAATAGTTTTTGATATCCATAGCATCCTGTAGAAAACTGTCTGCTTGGAGCAGTTTAATTACAATACTTAAACATCAATGTGTTCAACTATTTGTCTTTTTCCTCTTCTACTTGTTTCTCTCACACAAGAAATAATGGCATTAGGAACACCTTAACATTTTCTTTTCTTTGTTTGTATTATTATTATATGCATGTATGTGAGAGTATGTGTATTTTTACATACCACTCAACATTCACGCACTCTTCATCAGATAAATCCTTCCTGAATTTACAGATATTATGGAACCCAAACTAAATCAAAGTGGAACACATGAACAAGCCTTAGGAAAATCAGCACAGCATATGATCTCTGATTGTCTCATTAACAGATACATAATCCAATCAAATCAATGAGATATATGCTCAGACATTTGAACTTGAATGAAAGACTAGAACCACCTGTAGTCATCTTGCCTCCAAGAAAGCAAGCCTGCCTGTGATATGAGCTGACCCAGAGAAGTAGGCTGGAGAGGCAGAGCAAGGCATTAACTGAATCCTGTTTCCACCATGGGAGCCCTTACATAAAGCCTAAATGAGGCCAGTCTTACCCCTGGACTTTCCAACATACTTGCTTTCGCTTTTTGTTAATATATATTATATTAAATATATTTAATTTACATATAATTTTTAAAGATGTATATATATCCAGTAGTATAAATTCGATAAAATAGATATTAATCTTTACTATTATTTTCTAATAGGAAGACATACTGAAATCTGACATTAAATCTGTGCACGCACATGCACACATGAACACACACGCACACAAAGTGAGAGCTGACTTTAAAGTTGGTAAAGCCCTGTGATATTTTTTATTTCAAGTGTCAGTGACATTTTATTCTTTTTTACTAAAGCCTTGAAGTTGTCCATTCTTTTCAAACTAGTTTTTTATAGATATTCCTATTTCTCAGCTTACCGATGAAAATTGCAGCATTCCAAGGTATTCAAAGTGTGGTACTTCCAGAACATAAAGACCTTACGTTTCAGGAACCTACATTTTCAGTTCATCTTTTTAATCAACAAGAGGTCTCTTTTGCCAGTTATGAAAGTTATTCCTTTGAAAGAAACTGCTCAGACTTTATTTCTATTCAGTTTTTTAAGCTAAGTATTTTTCAGGTGGATCCCAGGGATAGATCACCTCAGATGGGAAAATTGTTCATTTTGAGAATTATCACGAGGACAATTTTCATCTGCAGATGGTTTTCTCTTCAAAATTTAGTTCTTCCTAAATGACCTCTCTCTGGTGAATACCCCTATTTGGCATGTCCGTGTATATCTTTTAGCAAACATACACATTTATTCAGATCTCTGGGGTGTCGCCAGGCACTCATCCTTGGCCTTCTTTCTCTTACTCTATGCCTCTCTCTGGGCAATATCATCTATTTTCACAGCTTCAACTACCGTCCAAATACTGATGCCTCGCAAATACATTTATCCAGCTCATTGCTATCTCCCAAATTCAGTTCTGAAATTTCTGGGCTGTCCCAGAGGGTATGAGACTAAATCAATTCAAAGCTGAATCTATCGCCTTTCCAATTAAACCTTTCTCTATGGGTCACGCAATGTACTAATTTTCCAGGGCTGCCATAACAAAGTACCACAGACTTGGTGACTTAAACAATAGAAATCTATTTCTTCACAATTCTGAAGGCTAGAAGTTCAATATCAAGGTGTCAGCAAGTTTTGTTTCTTCTGAGCTTCTCTCCCTAGCTTGTAGATGGCCATCTTCTGGTGTCCTCCCTCTGTGTGTGTTTGTCTCCTAATGTCCTCTTTGTTATGAGGACACAAGTGATATTGGGTTACAGTCTACTTCCATGACCTTCTTTTAACTTAACTACCTCTTTAAAGACTCCAAATACAGTCATGTCCTGGGGCACTCACATTTAAGACTTCAGTATATGAATTTAGAGGGAAGGCAATTAACCTCTAACAGACAACATAAACAGGATTATTAATTTTTTTTTTTTCTGAGACAAATACCTAAGAAGAGCGGTGGACCGAAGACAGGGTAGTATAGTAGGAACAATCCTTCCTTGGTACAGTCAGTTATAGAGCACATTAGCAATAGAGAAATTAAGCTCAATATCTGGCTAAAAGTTGATCTGGGTTTTTTTTATTACTATTATTTTCACCACATGCTAGCAAGACTAAACAATGTCAGTGATCAAATTCCCTTCTCTGCAAAATTAATGTAAATTCTAATTAATTGCTGTGGTTACTCTTGGATTTTAATAATATATATGAAAGTTTCAAATTAGCCCAGTGTATGACATATTATAATAAATATTATATTCTTCTAGGAGTTCATCCAGAGAATCTCCAATTTTACAGTTGACCCCCAAAACATGTGGATTTAGCTACACCTGTTTCTTTCAAAAGTAACTTTGAAGTAGCTCAGAAGCCTTCAAGCTAACTTCAGTGTGTATCTTCATTTCCTGGGATGATATATATTTCTGCATTAACATAGTAGGTTAGACATAAACAATACTAGCATAGTGATTGTTAAGGCCAAGAAAGAGAACTTTGGTGCTTCAGTTCTTTCATTCTTGGTAACGAGTCGGAGTTTTCATTTCCGCTAAAAGTTAAAAATATTGAAACAAATGTGAACTGTGAAGTGTAATATTTTTGTTTGGAAAACACAAATAAAAAATCTTTAGTAAAATACATAATATACTTTACTGAATTTGAATGACTTTAAAATTTAAATGCATTCTATGTGTTGTTCTAAAAGTGCAAATCAAGAAAATAATGACTATTATCAACTGTTACATGATTATTACAGAATATTATCTTGTCATATAGAGGAGGAAGTATTCAAAAATTATCTCCTTGGGTGTCAAGAACTCTAGATATGTCACTGCTTAAAAGATATTCATGATTCATTCCTCATTATCCCCTCTCCCACCATTTAATGGGTTATACATTCCTTTGGATTCTACCTTCGAAG
>NW_011888865.1:6097610-6140410 GCF_000151845.1 Pteropus vampyrus
GCTAAAAGTTAAAAATATTGAAACAAATGTGAACTGTGAAGTGTAATATTTTTGTTTGGAAAACACAAATAAAAAATCTTTAGTAAAATACATAATATACTTTACTGAATTTGAATGACTTTAAAATTTAAATGCATTCTATGTGTTGTTCTAAAAGTGCAAATCAAGAAAATAATGACTATTATCAACTGTTACATGATTA
This sequence comes from Pteropus vampyrus, assembly GCF_000151845.1. Lineage (NCBI taxonomy): Eukaryota > Metazoa > Chordata > Mammalia > Chiroptera > Pteropodidae > Pteropus > Pteropus vampyrus. The sequence goes on from NW_011888865.1 coordinate 6,097,813, forward strand.
TTACAGAATATTATCTTGTCATATAGAGGAGGAAGTATTCAAAAATTATCTCCTTGGGTGTCAAGAACTCTAGATATGTCACTGCTTAAAAGATATTCATGATTCATTCCTCATTATCCCCTCTCCCACCATTTAATGGGTTATACATTCCTTTGGATTCTACCTTCGAAGCCCATATGATTCCTATTCCTTCTTTCTTGTCCTCACTCCATGGACTTATTTCAAGTTCCTATCATTTTTTTTTTTTTGCTCAGACTAATGCAATGCTCTTTTGTTTGGTCTTCTGATCTCCAGTTTTGTCATATGTAACCATTGAAGAGAAGTGGTACAATGATTTTTTCCTTACATTTTAAAGTTACTTGAATAATTGTTTGGAGGGCTATAAAAGTAGATATGGCCAATTATTTAAGAGACAATGATTGTAATTCAAGAAAAAGATGACATTGCTTTGGATCAGGATGGTAGCAGTGGACTTGGAAAGATAGTGATGACTGAAGAAGTTTATAGAAGATTGTCTTAGTTTTTTTAAGGCTTCCATAACAAAATACCACAGACTTGGTGGCTTAAACACACAAATTTATTTTCTCATGATTCTGGAGGCTAGAAGTCTGAAATCAAGGTGTCAGCAGGGTTGGTTTCTTTTGAGAGCCTCTCTCCTTGGCTTATAAATGGCCACCTTCTCCCTGAGTCTTCACATGGTCTTCCTTCTGCATGTGTCATGTCTAAATTTCCTCACTCATTTACTAAACCACAGATAGTTTTGAGGAGAGATATGGTACATAGCCTTATAGACCACAGGAAATTAAATTGTCATGAATATTAATTAGCCTTTCTCAAACTCAGAATTTAAAGCCTTAAGCTATGGGAATAAAATGCCTAAAAAATATTGACACTTCACATAACCCCATACTTATAATTTTGCTAAGACTTTGATCCTCAACTCTTGTTCCTAAGCACTAAGAGTTAATAGGAGTCCGGCACTGGCCATTAGTGAATGGACTTCCTTATAGAATAATGCAACAGAAGAGGCATTGCCACCTCCTCTCACTCTTCCACTAAGCCAGTTGCTGGCTTTAGCTGTCATTTCCAAGGACCACAAGATCAACGAGGATTATGTACTCAGGACTTCCTGACTCATAGCACTGAGAATCAATAAAAAATGATTGGTCATTTAGCATAAAATGCCTTGGGATAATAGGAAGTGTCCCATTTGGTAAGAGCTCAATTTTAAAGCTCTCATTTTTCATGTAGCTTGTTGAGATATAGCTCAGGAGTTGTTTCTTGGATGACTGCATATATCATGGGTCAGAGTAAGCATTTATTTTGATATCATGGACATGTGATGATGCTTTGGAGATGTGGCTCATAATGAACAGCTGTTTGCAGCAGTACTGCTTGCAGTCCTAATGGCCCCTTCTTCAGGTTTCAGAACTGTTGCTAAGCAGGCGTTGATGAATACAGATTCTGAAGAAGACTTCAAACTTTTGCCTTAAAACTTTTCAAAACATCATTTATCACTTATCTTCACAAAAACAATGGGCTCAGAAATGAAAAGTGATGATTTATTTTTAAATGAGTATGACAGAGATAGATGGACATTATTCCAACATTCTGTTATTAGGAGAACCTTACTATTACCTGAGTTGTCTTAGCCCGATTTTTCCAGTCCAGTAGACTCGATTCCCAGCCTGTATATATGGAAAAGCTCTAGAGTGACGATGTGGTGAAATCCAAAGAGCACAGGCTGTGGAATGGAAAGCAGCCCTGAGTGAATTCTGGCTCTGTGACTCACTAACTCTGGAATCCTTGGGCAAGTTATTTACCTGTGAGCTCAGCTTCCTCACATAAAGAAACAATGATCCCACCGTCTTACAGACTAGTTCTGAGTATTAAAACAATGTATATTAAATTTGGCTGTCACATCAAAGGCATTCAACAAGTACAGATTATTGTTGTAACTTCACTGTCCCAGCTTTTGCAGGGCAGTTTGCGCCTGGTAGCGGTCCCAGGAATCGGATGGAGCGTTCCTTTTGGCAGGGCATCCCTCTTTCTCTTAGTCAATTAGGTGAAGATACAACAGACTACAGAAGGGGCATTCTGCTTTCTCTAGGTAACAAGTTTAGTGATGCTAAATGAGAAAGTGCCATTCTTATTCAGGATTTTTTTTTTATATAGTGTAAGTGTCCTGTTAGCTTCCTTAATTAGACTTACTAAACTCAATGCAACAACTATCCTTTGAATGTTATCTCGTATCAGACCTTTGTTTTAATTGGTGAACAAGACAGACATAATTCTTGTCCTTATGAATCCTCAGTTTCACGGAATTTAGATAAAAATGAATAGGCAATTTAAAAATGCTGTGAAACATTCTACCATAGAGAATATAGAGAATACTATATAAACGAAATCTCAGATGTAGGCAGAGGGTAGCGGAGTAATCAAACAAAGGATAAATAAGAGTTAAGCAGGAGAGTGTGATGCAAGGTATTGGGGTAGGAAGAGCATTATTCCAGGAAGAAGGAGCAGCAAAAGTGGGCTGAGTGACAAGAAAACAATGAACAGAAGAGCCTGAAGAGTCCTGTGAGGATATCCTGCAGGGTGTCCTGACTCAGGTGTTTGAAATGTAACCTAAGAACAAAGGGAAATCACTAGAGTGCTTTTAGCAGGGGCAGGGACAATCAGATCTGTATTTTATTTATTTGTTTATTTATTATTTATTATTTATTTATTTATTTTATGGTGACATTGGTTAACAAAATTCTGTATGTTTCAGCTGCACATTTTAACAGTAAGGCATATATACATATATTTACATTGTGTGTTCACCTCCCACAGTTAGATTTCTTTCTGTAGTGGGGGAGGGGGAAAGAGGGAAACAGACGGGGTAAAAGGGGTCAAATACGTGATGACAGATCTCTATTTTAGAAAGATCACTATGACTGCAGAATGAAGAACGGATTCAATTGGCAATGGGATCATGGAATAAAAAGGACTTTCTGGGTAATATCCATCCTTCATTTTGCATAAATCTTAGCAAATTTCACCAAACACTTAAACATTTCAATTAATTACAAACATACATTGTGAGTTTCATTTTAACTGGCAAAGCATTCTCACACAAATAGGCTCAAGCCCGGGAATCATTCAAAAAATCTATGCCAACTGGCATGTACAAAGCACTGTAGACTTACAAAGTTGAAACTGCCAGTCAGTCAGGTAGAGCAACTGTGACAAATAGAAAAATAACTGGAAAAGACAGTAAATGTTTTCTGTGCTATAAGTAAAAGTTCTCAACAAATATTGATCAAATAAATGAAAGAACACATGAATTGACGATGTTAGCTTATGTTAGACCTTCAAGAATGAAGATAGGAGGGAAGATCTGAGAGGAAAAAATAAAGCTGAATATCTATGTTGAGGAGACTCTGTGAATGAAGATACCAAGGCAGGAAAATGGAGAATAGAAAAGAGTTCTGCTCAGTGAAGTATAAACTGCATGCACAGGTATGAGCTGATAAAGTAAAGAATAACATAAAATGTGGATACGTGTTGGAATACAAAAATTTTGGAGAAATGAAGATTTTCAGATTCTCTTAAAGGAGGGGAAACTGGAGATTTCTGGATATAAATCTGGGTAGATAACTCAGAATTAGACTCATCACCTTAATTGATTAATTTCTTCTTTTTTCTCTTGTGCTTTTCATCTCTCTTCTGTTCTCTATGTTCTACTCTGCTAGTGTGTGTGTATGTGTGTGTGCATGTTGCCGAGGGTTATCGGGTTTATAATACTAACATTCCTTTTAGAGATTTTTTTGCCCTCCTTAAAAATCTTTATGATAAGTTTCTATTTACTTTGAACTCTTTCTTGTCTTTGCCTTCCCCCCACCCCCCTCTCCGCCACAAATACTTCACTTCAAATTCTTCCATACTTTTTCTCATATTGTGTGGTTTCCAACTTTCTTCCTCTTCTGGCTGCCTCGTGATGGACATAACTCTGCTATGGCGTATAGGCTGGCATACACTCTTCGGGGCATGTTCGCCGCTGCTTCTGACCTCAGCCCTTTCCATGGACTGGCACTTCCCAGTGCAGGCTTTAATCTCTCATCTAGAGCAAAAGCTGCATTCCACAGTAGAGGAAGTTCAAAGAATCTTTAAGCAGGATTACCGTGGATTCCTCTTTAATGGGAACTACAGAGCAGCAGAAGGAATTTAGACTCTTTGCCAATAGTGCTCATTGGTAAAGGGTACCTCTGTCATATGGGACTACCAAATTGCACTTTTGCCTTGCCCCCACTCATATTGAGTATTTCCATTGAAGAGGGGGAAATCTTCTTGTGGTATGGAGATGGGGTAGAAAAGGAACTTAATATTATCTATCCTCATTCAAATTACACATAGTAAACCTTCCTAGTCCATGAACTACATCCCTATTATAGAGCTTTACAAATGCCATTGGTTCCACAAAAACTTATTTATAATTCACTATGTGTCAAGCCTGGGGAATCACCAGCAATCAGGGAAGATATGCTCTCTTCTCTCACAGAGTTTACAGTCTAGTAGGGGAAACAAGCAAATGAGACCAAATTACAATGCATTGTGATAAGCGCTCTGATGGGTGAGTACAGACAGGGTGCAGCAGGAGCAGATGAAGAAGACCCTTTCATAATAAGTAGTGCAGATGGCATAGAAGTCTAGAGCGTGAGCAGACACATGGGGTCAGAATCCCAGCTCAACTGCTTCCTGGCTTGGGAAACTTGGGCATATTATTCAGCCTCTCTGTGCCTCAGTTTCTTTATCTGTAAATGGAGACGAGAAAATGCCTATCTCATGGGGTAGCTGTGAGGATTAAATGAGAATCTACGTGGAAAGTGCTTGGCACAGGCATGACTCATAGACAGTGCTCAATAAATGTTGGCTAGTTTGTTATGATTATTTGTGCTCCAGACACATTTATTATTTGTCCAATCATACCAAACCACTTCCTGGACCCCCAAAATTCTGTCTTCATGCATTTGTTCACATAGTTCCCTCCACCTTAGCTGCCCTTTTTCTCCAACTACGTATATTAAAATCCTACCCATATCTATCGGTTTCCTCCTGCTGCTCTAATAAATTACTGTAAACTAGTTGGTTTAAAATAACAGAAATTTATTCTATTATAGTTCTGAAGGCCAGAAGTCTAAAATTAAAGTGTCAGCAGGGCTGCACCCTGTGAAGGCTACAGGGAAGCCTGTTCCAGCTTCTGGTGGCTGTCCACAATCCTTGATTTGTGGCCGCACCACTCCAATCTCTGCCTCCGTGGTCACATTGCCTTCTCTTCTGCTGTCTGTCAAATCTCTCTCTGCCTTGTTCTTATAAGTATATTTGGCATTAGATTGATTAAGACCCATCTAGATAATCTAGGATAAACTCATTCACTCAAAATTCTTTACCTGGTTATATCTTTTGCTATTTTAAGTGATGTTTACTCTTTTAACATATAAGGCAATAGTCATAGCGAATAGTCAATAGCAAATGGACACATCTTATGAGGCTACCATTTAGCCAACCAGACCATCTCTTGAACCAAATAAATGCCACTTCCAGCATAAAGCCTTCCCTGATAGTCTCCAGCTCAAATTAGTCTTTCCACAACCTGAGAATTCATAGCACTTTATCTTCACATCTTGAAATACTTTCTTATTCCTTAGCCTTTAAAGGTAGTTATTTTTCTGCAAAGGAAAGTTTTTCCACCAGACATTTTGTAAGGAAAGCTAGACTAAAGATATTTAAATTTCCTTCCTAATTAAAGAGTATATATTTCTTTGCTTTAAGTTCTTTAACTTTAGGTACCATAGCATTTCACCTTTATATTCATATGATGACTACCAAACACCTCAGCACATGGTAGGCTGAAGCCAATATTCATTGTATGGATGGATCGCTGAATAGACAGATGTATAGGTGACTGACTTTTTTAGCCTTTGAAAATAATTCAGTTTCAGAAGCATTCAGAAGCAAATATATTTTCCCACAATATTTGAAAGAGTGGTCCTGTGAAGATGCAGTCAAATAGAATAGCTTTCGGACATTATGCTGCAATCTTTGGATTCCAAATAATTTCTCCACATGTCCTCCAGAGAGATAATTCACCAATATAACATTTTCTCTTTGTGTCATGTGAAATGGAAAATGCATGCTCTTTTTCACAGTGTCTGGAGACTTCTTTCTCTCTTGGGCAATACTAATTAACACCCTAGGCATTGGTTTAGAGTTAGGGAGGTCCACTTTGCAGTCAGCAGGACACATAACCAAATCGCAGGATCTGCCATACTGCCGTGCTAGCTTCTAATTATCTACGATCATGTTGAGCCTGGAGGGTAAAGTGTAGTTATAAAATATGATAATAAAGACGTCCTTGGTTGGACTATCATTTTGTAAATTGCAAGCAGTGATTGATCTGACAGGCTAAACCACAGGCCATCTGCAGTCTGTGTAAAGGATGTGTCCAGCTTGAGCATTAGACTCGGACTACTCTCCAACTTGACCTTTCGCCTGAGTAGTCGGAAGGAACGTGGGCTTATGATAGTGCTATCGTCTAGTGGTATTTCCACTCATAAGCTCCTTTGACGAAAGCTAAGCATGCTGATCTACATTCCTCTCTGCTACCCAAGGTCTCAGCAGCTGAGGGACTGTCTGATAATTGCCCAGTCTTTGAGTTTAATCCTTTAGATGTATTAAACATCTCAAGAGGGAATGTGGAAATACCAGTAAGGAGATGTTACTAGAATTCTGGGAAGAGCTCCATATTGAACTCTAAGGACTCAAAGCTAGAGAATCTAACCATACCTATCAGGATGGCATCAGTAATAGACAATACCAAAGGAGGAGGAGGAGGAGGAGGAGGAGGAGGAGGAGGAGGAGAAGCAGCAGCAGCTTGGATCACCTCTGGGCACATGTGCGCATGTGCCTGACTGCTATGGAGGACAGAGCCAAGGATCGAGCTCAAGCACTATTTCTGGACTCAGTTTATTGCTTTGGATATAATTCCCTATCCTCTCTCACTTTGTTTTTCGATTACAGATATTGTTTTTCAATACCTGTTAAGGGGTGGTCAATATTTAATGGTTTTTTAGTGAAACAATTCTTTTTTAAGTAAAAGGTGTTTAGGAACATAAATAAACAGAAATAGAAGCAAACAAATAACACAAACCTCTCTTCAAAAATTAAAATGTGGGGAAATGGCACTTTTTAAAAAAAGAAAAGAAGAAAGATTAACCTGCTAGTTCAACTCTGCCACTGACTGTGGGCCTTTGAATAAGTCACTTACTTTCCCCACGACTATGTCTTCTTCCAACATATAACAAAACATTTCAGGTATTTGCCATGTACCAAGAACTGTGCTAGAAAACATCATAAAAGCTAACATTTTATGGAGATCTGCCTATGTACCAGAAATGATACCCAGCCTTCTATAAACATTATTTCATTTGATGTCACACCAACTTGATAAAGTCAGTGCTATCATTATTTTATTTTATGGAGAAGGAAACTAGTATTAAACAGTTTTCACAGTGGTTAGCTATGCAGCAATTATTCAAACCAGCTGTTAGGCTCCAAAACCCTGAGCTAACACAATGGACTACCTTCCATTGTTTCAGCCTAGGACAGACAATTACAACCTTGTTGGGCAATAAATAAAAAAAATAAATAAAAAACTGAGAAAAGAAAGCGAAAAGAAGAGACATTGAAAGTATGTTTTGGTAACTTGAAAAAAGAGAGATCAGTAAAAAAGACAGAGTGAAAAGGAAGAGGAAATTAAAACTTGTATAGATGGTGCTGTCTGAAGAGTCAATTATAAATTCCACCCAAAGATACTGAAAGTTCCTCTCATATGTGTAATGATTTCCCATTTATTAGTTAGGTCTATGCATAAACTCCTCCAGTGCCAGCAGGAAATTTTCCAAAATATTCTCGATTATACCATGGCCCAGAATGAGTAACACAGTCACATGAACACATCGCTAAAAATGTACTCTAGCCTTCACAAGAAAAGATGTTTGACAGCTTTGCCTTAACTATGTGACAGTTCTATATTCAAGGTTTGCATGAGAATATTTGTACTTTTCACTGGGAACAGATGGACCATCAGTTTAACCATGAAAATGAACCCAGGCATAGCAGCCAAAAGTACAGAGTAGAAAGAAGGTAAGTAGCAAGGGAGCATAGGAGGTGATGGGCACTGGATCTAAGGGACGCTGCACACATTCAACTTACTTCTTCACTCCCCTGATTGTTTGTTGAGAATTTCAAATTAGTTTAATATACAAGACAGAAGAGCACTTTCTTTATAAACTATTCCTCATTTAAGGCCCAATTTAAACATTATCTCCATACTAGTGCTTCTCTGGCTAAAGCACTGATGAGTCCCCCAGTATTTTGTAAATTATATTACAGAATTTATAACAGTTATTGTACTTAACTATACATTTACAATCTGCCTTCCTGAATGGATTATGAACCCTTGATACATGCATGTTATAATGAAAAGAATATGGATGTTAAAATCAGACAGAATTATCAAGGTCAGAAGTTGAAAAAGGTAGAATTAAAATAGTTAACCTTTAGAGCCTTCTTTTCCTCATCTGCCAGTTGGAGGTTATAATAATATCTATTTATTAGAGTTCACATAAAGAGGAATTAAGAGAATATATGGGAAATGTTAGCACAATTCTAGTCACTCAACAAATGTAATTATTTATTATTATTATTATTATTTATTATTATTATTATTATTATTATTATTATTATTAGGTCCCTAACACCAAGTGCCACAAAATAAGTGTGCACAAAAAAAAAAAACCTCTGGTTTTTAATTGAATGAATATCATTTTTAGATTAATCAATATAATAACACTACACAGAAAACACCGTAAATAACCAATTATTGGTGAAAAACATATTGAGGGTTGATGAAATCTCTCTTGAGAGGTTTTTCAGGTCTTGGTGGTCCTGTTATGTGTGTCAAGGTTACTGAAGTGAAATACGAGTCCAGACTCCCTCTCCCCAGGCATTCAATGCATTTATAACATTCTTCCTTTTTATCCCCAGTGCCCCAAATTAAGGTAAGAACTCAATAGCAAGTACCTCTGGCTCTAGACTACCCTGGGACTTTAAGCAAATTATTGTTTCTGCATCTTTAAAGGGAAAATAATAAATCTGTTTCAAAATAATCATATAAGGTTTTAACTTAAAAATGTGAAAATATGAATAGAGTAACTAAATAATGTAACGTTTTCTCACTCCTTGCCACCTCTCTCACCCTTTTGATAAGCTTGTCCTGCTAAGAAGAAAAGATTAGAATGACAGATTCAGCCACAGCAAGCTGTCAATGACTAATGACTAGCCATTCAAAGTTTCTCCTCTTCTGGATAGGTGAACAACAGCCTCTTTGGTTCACCTTTCCTGACAGCTGGGACCACTTAATTCCCACATGCGTATTCAGACCTGCCCCATTTTCCTGCCAGAGGGATTTAAACACCTCTCTCCAACTTGGGGTAGGAGGAGGGAAGAAAAATAAATCATTCGCAAATCCACCCATCCATCCACCCACGCCATCACTCAGTAAACATTTAAGGGATAGATACCATGTGCCAGGCTCTGAGCTAAGTACTATAGACACGAAAATAAAAAGTAATCATACATGGATCATGCTCTCAAATTGCTCACCATTCAGTGAGGGAGACAGAAATATAAACTAATTACTGCAATGCCACATGATGAGGGCAATGTAAGAGGCAGGAGCAAGCTACAGTGCGGAGATACTTGAACCGTGTCTCTGTCCTAAAGAAAATACTCAATTCATCCATTCCCATCTCAAGTACTAGTTCTCATTTCTGAACTCTGTCTTATTAAACTTCTTGGCACCCCATGTCTCCAGGACAAAAGTCCTACTTTGCTCTAGTCAATGTATATCCCAAAGACCCAAGTCTTTTCCTCAGGTCCAACCCAATGATTAGGGCTCACATCAGGTTAATAGCCATTCCGATGCTTTTACCCCTGCCTCGATTATGAGACTACATCCCTAGGTGATGCATCGTTAGCCTGATGGCCCCAGCTTTGTTGGAGTTACTTTGGAATGAATGCATGCTCTTATTTCAGACTAGGATTTCTCTCAGCATTTATAGTTGTGTCCTCCATCCTCACCACCACCTCCAATCATATCCTAACAACTTTTCCAGGTGATCCTTATGCAAACTATTGTTTTGAAGTCTGAGAACCACCCATAAAGAAGGCAAGTGATACCCCTAACCACAGCTTGGAAACAACAGCTCTTTGGAATTCTTTCCCATAACTCTTCCTTCGCTTTTTCTGGTGATAGAAAGCATTCAAGATCAATAATTTCTGAGTATTTGCCATGTACCTGACACTGTGGTAGATACGGGGGAGATAATGGTGAGTGATTGCACAGCTCCTGGGTCTCCCTGCAGTCACATCTGTGACCCATGCCCTAGAACAATTCCCAGAGAGTGAGCTTGTCTCCAGGAGTTGTCTCTAGTGTCCAATAATTCAAAAAAAAAAAAAAAAATGCGCTTTCGCAGAGGTTCCAGTATCTGAAGGTAATAAAATTAAATAAGGACCAATGATGGGGCAAGTTTCTTTCTCGTCTTAACTCTCTCTCAGATTCTCACAACCTCTTAAGAGAGATATAGATTACACATAATTATATTTTTAAAAACTTTCGAGAACAGCTATGATAAGTGCTGAAAATAAAAAATTATCTACTATATGCCAGGCATTGTGTTACATACAAAACTCAAGGAAAGGTACAGATAACTTTTGCCCTAAGTAGCTCACAGTATAGAAAGAAAATATAGTAAAAAATTACCATATGATATAAATTATAAGATGCACTATATTTAAGTGATTGATTCTTCTTTTGGATGGCATGTGGAAGGGACTTTGCATAGGCCTAGAATACAACTTGAAAATATGAGTTCCACGTTTTATATACTATTGATGTAAAATCATAGATGCCTAGTCACTTCCACCTACATAACAGATTAGCAACATTTTGGACATATCTTAATGGCAAATAATTTTTCAAGAAAACTGTATTTCAAGACTCTTACATGTCTGTTGAAAAAGAGAGGAGTATGCATCTGTATAAAACTAGCTGCCTTTTATTGGCGCAAACATTATACTGAGCTTTGCACTGACTCTTATACACAGTATTATCAGTAATTCTCACAGATGAAGAAACTGAGTTTTAGATACAATTCTCAGCTTGCTAGATCAGGAGCCAGGCAATGATAGAGCTGGTATTTGAACCCAGGTCTCTCACTCCAGTGCCCCTAATTGTCCCTGCTTTGCTTTGCCACCTTGAATAGCCTTCTTCATTTTTTCTGAGCTTTGTATTTTCTTTTGTTTAGTTTAGTATTTTATTGGAAGGATTCTTCTGGGTCCTTTACATTCACATTAATGCATATTTATTGGCCAGGTGCTCTGCTGGGGGTACTGACAAAAACAAATCCTCCACCCCAAGAGGAATTTAATCTTTTAAACCCCCTCCCATCATCTTGTGACTAGAAAACATGGTCCTATTAATTATCAGGTGTTCCAGAACCTGTCTTTCATTTAATAAATAAAACCCATAAGGAACACCTACTTACACCAGACGCAGGGAGCACAGACTCAATAAGAAACGGCTTTTGACCTCAAGTGGCTCATAATATAGCAGTGGGAAAACAAGATTTTGAGCAAACAGAGTTATTAATGCAATGGCAGAAATAAGAAGGAGGTGCTCTGCAAACTCAGATAAGATAGAGAGGCCAAAAAGGGCTTCTTGGAAGAGGGGACACCTGCATGGAATCCCGAAGGGTGAATAGAAACAGGATAAAGTTGGGCATGGGTTGTAAGAACATTCAAGGCAGAAAGCAACGTTTGAACGCCCTTGAGAGAAAGTTTCTGCCTAAAACAAAAAGAGAACCACACCCGCTATAATATAAATTTTTCTAGTGCATCATGCAAGCCCTGAGCACAGGGTTAAGAACACTGGCTTTTGTATTAGGCAGAGGTGATCTCAAAACGGGCACTCTCTGAACCTTAGTTCCCTCACCTAGAAAATGGGAATAATAACTATTATGAGGAATAAATAAAATCATGCATAGCCACAGAGTTTAACAATGGTAAGCATTATTTATGTTTTTATTGGCACTTCTATAGTACAGGGTGACAGAGTTGATGGTTACTATCCGATTAGGGGCTTATATTATACATTGTTTCAAGCCACAAAATACTATTGCAGAATTCTACTCATAGTCTCAGAGGGAGGATATGGATCAGTGCTGTTTATGGTATGAGAGCCGTAATTCTCCTGTGATCAGGCCAGACACATCTATGAACAACACATATAGGAGAAAGCTGTAACTGACAACCAGTTTCGCTTTGTTTCCTAAGAATGGTAATGGCCTTAGCTTCCTTCCTTCCTCTCAGTGAGCTTGAGCAGAACAAAAACAGAATTTATTTCATTGCACTGCCAACACTTCATTTCATTTCTCTGGAATAATTCTCTGGGTATATCCTTGGCTGTTTTTTGTCAGTCCTTTCCCAGTGCAGCTTAGATCTTAAAGGAGAGATGCTGAGTCAATATTTGAGCTTTATGTGGGCCCTGGAAAAGCCCTGAATACACAGCTGGAGCCTAAAGCTGCTGTGAATGCAGCCCTGTCCCACTGAGTTAGCTCCTGATCTGGAAGTGAGGCTAGGCTGCAAAGACTACTTCCTTATGGTTTTCCCAAAAGGGACCCAAGACGACTGGCTTTCAGAGATTGTAAAATTGCTGTCTCATGTCCACCGCCACCACCATGCCCCACTGAGACCGGGAGCTGTCCTTTCCCGGCTCTGTTGTAGGAGTCAGCCGGCCTGAATTCTAGTCTTAGCTCTGCTGTGTGATCTTCAGCAAGTAATTGACTTCTCTGGTCTCAGTTTGTTTCCCTGAAAATAGGTTGATTGGGCTAGTGAGTCTCCAGAGTTAATTCTAATTCTATGCCATTTAGAAAAACCAGCATGCTCTCGTTCAGTATTTTAGCAGCAGTGTGTTCATTCTTTCAGTTAGTCATTCATTCATCACACAAACATATATCACATACTTATATCAGGCTGTCTGCTGGGGCTACTGATAAAAACAAAACTGTCTTGTCCCTCTTGCTTTCTTGTAGGGGATACAGACACCAATAAAAGCATATAGTTACTAATGTTATGAGTTAATAAAAGGTGAGGGGGAAAGTAAGGAATAACTCCTTTCTACCCTTCTCAGAACAAAGCAGGGTTGGAGAGTTGCATAGAGTGTTGAGCACTGAATGTGAAGGCTCATGAAGATGAAGTAGGATATGTTTAGATACGAGCAACCTGAGGAGAGTCATTGAGATCTTTAGGAGATTTGAAACTGGGCCACATAAAGAACCAAGAATCTATAGCTAGGAAAGAGAAAGCTTTGTAGAGGGGAGTGAAAATTTCAAAAAAAAAAGGCCTAAATTAATTGAAGGATTGTCATGTAGAAGAAAGACTTAACTTGTTCTAGATGGTCTCATGAGATAAAATTATGACCAGCGACTGGAAGTTGGAGGGAAAAAGGTTTTGTCTCACTATAAGAAATATCACGAACTAAATATACAACAGAGGAGGCTGCTTCGAAAGGCAGCGAATTACCTGTCACTAGAGTGTTGAACCAGGGCTAGAAGGATGACAATACAGGCAGAGCACATTCAACTGTGGTGACGAGATAAAGAAGAGGTAGTCAATCCGCGATGAGGAATGAAGGGATGACTGAAGGCCTCAGTGTAAACAAGAACCAGATATGTTTTGAAGCTTTGCCTGTGGGGTTGAAAAAAAATTACCTATAAAATTCTTCTCATTCTGAGAATCTAGAATTCTATAGATACGTGATTCTAATTTTCTGGCTAGAGTGATTTGAGGAGTACAAAGGAGGATCCCATCATAAACACTCTTTCTCATCTTGAAATTTCAAAGGATCTCACTATCTGAATCTATAAAATGGGAACATTAATACTTATATCATAAGGTATGTTTTTTTAAAGATTTAAAGAGAAGTACCTTTTACCTTGGGCTTCAATTAGTTAACTCAGGCAAAGCATTTAGAATAGTACCCAGTAGATATTCATGGTAGCTTTGGGAAATAGGATTTGTTCATTTTACTCTCTAAAGGACTCTTTAGGTGAACAGCATATTAACACGATCATAACTCAAGCCCTAGGAGAGAGAGTTGTTTGGGGAAGGAGCAAAAGCTTGAATTCTTGAATTGATTAGATCTGAGCTATCTGAACACTCTCAGACAAGAGAAATGTCCTTAACATCAGACCAAATGAAAATTCCAGGGTTTTGGGCATGGATGAGGAGAAATAGGAAAGAAAAAAATTAAGCTCGATTACCAAAGCAATGGTCAGTGTGGGTCTGAGTGAACTGAGCTAATAAATATATTTGTTGACTGCTCCTCGAAAGCATCTGTCAAATCTTGCTTCTTCTCTCTATCTGCAGAGCTGCTTCCCTCAGGACGGAGTGAAATAACACAGGTTAAACCAAAGAAGCAGGAGCCAGAGAACATGGTAGGATAGAAACTAGAAGTGGGAACCTGGAACAATTTCCTGAGGGGTAGAGTGTGTATAGCTGCACATCTATGTTGTTCGGTGAAGAAGGAAAAGGGGAGGGCGTTAAGCTAGTTCAGACAATTGTGAAATCTTCCATTTGGTGCTACTTGCCTGTTCCAGCACATCCTCCGTGCTGCTTAGCAGACTGTGTCTACTTAAAAACTGTAGTAAGCGTACCACAACAATATGACAGAGTATAAGACAGGGCCACCTCCTTGGCATCATCTGCTCCATCAGCATCACATATGGCAGCATTCTCCTGTCCCATGGGGCTTTCAATCATGCCCAGCGCCGTCAGACCTTTTCTGATCTGGTGCCTTTACACAGACCATTCTCTCTACCCTGAACCACATTTCTGCCCCACAGCTCTCCTTCCCTGTGCCCTTCACAAGTCCATCCTCTTCTTTATATTCTCCTTTCCTTTACCACTTGGGAAAACTTTCTCTGATACCTCCAGGACCCAAAACCAACCCCTAGCTTCGACAAGCTTCATTTTTAGCCAGAGTGCTTTTCTTCACATCTTTATAGATTTTAGAGTGAAGTCAGAGTCCCGTTGCCTAATAGATAGTGATTTTCAAAGACAGGGAGTATATTATTATATCCCAAGTGTTGAATGAGTGCCTCGTACTTGGTAGGTATACTACAAATATTTGCTAAATAAATGACTGATCAAACATTCAGCTTGAACTCCTTGGAAACAAGATGCATTATAAACAAAATATGATTGCCTGCATATCTGCTATAATTCCTAATCTCTGTTTTACTTGTCGCTTCCCTGTTCTCCCTCTACCTTATTATGTTCTTTACACATTCATACATTTAGTTCGGCCTCACCAGATACATATATCTTTTGATTTAATTTCTCCCTCCATAGATCTGCCGTGCATGGACATCTCGGCTACAGAGCCTCACATTCTTAAATATCTGCTGGATGGTTTTACTGTTCAGATGCCTTCAACATTTTAATGGAAAATGTTTAAGAAGCCTGCTCGATAAGTTGCATTGTTGGCTCACACTCAAATGGGACTGAAATGTGTCCATCAATAACAACCCACATTGCATTAAAATATAGATTAAAATACATAAAAGTAAAATAAACTTCATTTAGACTTAATAAAATGTAATGCATCTTTTAAGAGTGGAAAATATTTTCAAAGGTGGACACTTTCACAAAGAGCTTCCCTGACGGGAAAATTTCCCTCCAGAGGTTTGTTATTGGGATTCAGGATTGGTTAGTGGCTTTGGTCTCATCATTTCATGATTTAATGTGCTTAAACTGACAGCTTTATTTTCTGGAGTTTTCAAATGGGCGGCAGCATTTCCACAATGAGAGGAAAAGGCACAGACACGTCCCAGGCATGAAAGAGCACTTGCTTCTTAAGAGCATCGTGTCTTAATTGCAAGCTTATGTTAATGAGAGAAGCAGGGCAGGCGGGTGTCAGGGTGGAAGAAAGGGGTGCTTGTACACCGTTCAGACCACACTCACTCTCACCTAATTGAAAAGCAGAGCTGTTTCTGGCTTCCCTTAGCACATAGCCCAGATGAGATGACATGTGGATTCTCTATTAACTGTTGCTGCCTGTGACTTTTGTGATTTAAGAGAGGAGCTGACTATGTTTTTCACCACATTAATAGCAATGAAACATATGATGAAGTGCCATGCTCTTTTCCAGACCAGCTGCACTTCCATCCAGACTCTGTGGTTGGAGAGTCCCACTTGACTTAGGTGTTACTCAGTGCCTCACCCCATAGACAGTGAGTGTCACATGCCCAGCAGCTCTCTGCCTGCCTGGGCTGCAATCACTATCGACCACACTGGTGACTAGCAGAGAGATAGTGCAGACTTCCTGGATTTTCCAGGAAGATAGAAAGAAGAACTATTGGAATTCTTAGAGTCACTGACTTTTTTCTTAATGTTAGGCTGCACAGGAAGCTTCTTCAAATCATTCCTAAGGCTTTAAAAGAATATGATTGCAGTTCTGAGAGGAGTCCGAGGCCTGTAGCAGCATCTGTCAGTAGTATGCTCAGGCATAACAGCATCAGTCCAGTGAAAAAAGAGAAAGAGACAGAGAGATTGATTGCACATATTCTCTGTGGTTTTCTCATACTTCCTCTTATTTCTGTTAGATAATAACTCCCTGTGACTCTGGGATGTTGCACTGAGTTATCTCTGTGTGAGCTTTTTTCCCCCTTAAAGTTGTGTATACTATGTATCTATGTATACTGGTGTGTGTGTGTGTGTGTGTGTGTGTGTGTGTGTGTGTGTGTGTGTGTGTGTGTGGTGTGTGAGCAATATCAAGGATCTTTACAAACAGCTGTATCATTTTCCCTTAGCAGATTTCTGTGCATTGAAATTACAATGTAGCATCATCTATTTCAGTGACCACAGCCTGGGCCTAACCACAAGGACCACTCAGATATTTAACACGTGTCACTCATAGAAAATGCCACTGCTTTGCCAAGCTTCATACTGTAAAACATGAATAAAGAGAGGTGGAGCTCCACATAGTGTGAAAGGTCAGGCTGAAGTTTCTAGGAAAGACAGGTGTATTTGTTTTCCAGGGCTACCATAAACAGGTACTGCAGACTGTGGGGTGTAAACAACAGTAATCTATTTTCTCACAGTTCTGGAGGCTGGAAGTCCAAGATCAAGGTGTCAGTAGGGTTGGTTTCTCTTGAGGCCTCTCTCCACGCTTTGTACATGGCCACATTCTTGCTCTGTTCTCTCAAGGTCTTTTCTCTGTTGGGAGCAGCCCTGGTGTCTCTGCCTCTTCTTTTAAGGACACTAGTTATGTGAGATTATAGGGCTTTACCCTAAAGGCCTCATTTTAACTTAATCTACTCTTTAAAGACCTTACCTCCAAATATGGTTATATTCTGAGATACTGAGGTTTGGGACTTCCACATAATAGTAGGCCTCTTGAATGGACATCACTACCAATATCATCATCAAAGTTTTATCCTACCTGGGACTATTAGCTTCCGGGAGATCTGTGTTTTGGCAATGATATGCTTATTTAAGTCATTCTATAGTTGCCCAGTTTAGAGCAATAGTCACTGTCTCTTCCTAAACAAAACAGAAGACCAGATTTGAAGCTTAACTCACTTTACATTTTTTAAGGGGAATATGCCAAGTAGCATCTTTTATAATGAGACCACTTATAAAGCATTACAGGTGACAAAAACAATAATTTGAGAAGAAACGCAGGCCATCCCTACCATAAAATTGGAGGAGCTCTTCAGAGCTGCATTTTTCTGATTCATTGAAATTTCTTCATCTATTATCCTGTCTGCTCTTTTACTCCCAACTCACCCATGTAACTGTAGAAAATAAAACTTTTAAAAATCCTTTTGCCATTTGCCAAAGTCTCCCTGAGACATTCAAGGTTAGATATATGCGAGATCCTTAAATAAGTTACAAATACTTCTTGGAATATGTAATAGTGGTAAGATGTTTTCCTCCTCTGTGCTCTCTCACTCATAATAATATTAATCAATGTATTATTATTATTGTAAACATAAAAGCAAAGCTGCTATTGTTGAGTTACAGGCACATTGTTAAGAGCTTTTTTATTTAGTATCCCAATTAATTCTCACAACAGCCTTCTGAAATATGTACTATTATTATTCTCATTAACAGGATGAGAGTCCAGGGCAGCTATTGAGGAGCAGCAGCCATGGCTCTGCGCTACCCCATGGCCATGGGCTTCAATGAGGGTCACTAGGTGACCAAGGATGTGAGCAAGCCGAGGCATAGCCACTGCAGAGGCACAGGTCACCATGGGCGCCTCACCGAGCACACCAAATTTGTGCAGGACACCATTCGAGAGGTGTGCGGCTTTGCCCACTAGGAGAGGCGCGCCAAGGAGCTGCTCAAGGTCTCAAAGGTCAAGCGAACCCTGAAATTCATCAGAAAAAGGGTGGGGACACACATCCACAACAAGAGGAAGAGAGAGGAGCTGAGCGACATCCTTGCAGCTCTGAGAAAAGCATTTCTGTCAGGTAGGAACATTGTTCAGAGATTCCATATAGCAGTGTGTAAATTTACACAAATTTATAAAAATGACTTAACAGTGTGTAATACAACATGCGGTTTAGGCAAGCTCAGCCAACACCAGGTGCTTGACACATGGGAGAATATTCCATATTGCAAATGAATTCAAGTGCATGCCCTCACTCAAAAAAGTAAAAATGCAGACCTCATTATTATTAATAGAATAACTTTATGGCTCACATCAAAATATATATTTTTTGCATTATCCCAGAGCTGATAGTCATAGCATGCACATTTTGTTTCATTTCAGTAGATTCTCCTGTCATCTCCCACATCTATGAAATGTTCACTTAATAAGAGTATAATTATTAAAATGCATTCATCAGTACTCTAGTAGCTATAAATTAATGCTGGGTACCTCAAACAGATACATTTTTGGTTCAGGGCATGTTGCTTGAATCTCTCTGCACACATAGCACAGAGAAAAATAGACTAGAAGGAAGCAGGCTATAATTCCAGCTGGTTATAAATATTCCTGCACTAGAAAACCATCACACTAACAAAGTCCCAGACACTTCTCTAGGTGCTTACATTAATTCATTTAGTCCTTGCAACAAACCAGCAGGAAAGGAGTTATTATTATGCCATGTTACAGATGAAGAAACCAAAGCACAGAGAGGATCAGTAACTTACCAAGGGCACCTCTAATAATTGATGGAGCTGGTCCTGAGCCAATGCAATCTGTTTTTGGAGCCTGTGCATTTAGCACCTCTATCCTACAGAAACGTCGCACGACACACTCACTACTCATCTACTTGGGGAGCTCCACACTAAGCATGACATGAGAGAACTATTATCACATCGGAACATCTAAGCCCTGTTCAGAATCTATCACCAACTCAATACAGGACCCTGGAAAAAGTCTTTTGAACTCTGGCAAACAGTGTTAAGAGCACACAGTAGATGTGAAACATATTTGAACAGCTTTAAACACTATAAAGATACAAATGGTCATGCTGGTTATTGTTGTTTATAAAAACATGGAATTATGGGGAACATTTTACTTTATGTTTTCTCAAACTTTTTAAAATAATATATACCTAATATCTATAACTTAGTTTCTCATATTTAAATACCCATTTAAGAGACCTCGTGAAAAACAAAGTCATCTAATAATCACTAAAATAAATGCATAACAAGTAAATAAAAAGCAGTTATCCACATACCACCTAAAATCATCTCATATATCACCAGAGGAGAAAATCAGATCTTCCTAAGATATGGAAAATTTCTTTATTTTCTTTCTTTCTTCTTTTCTTTCCTTTTTTCTACCTTTCTTTCTTTTTTCATTCCTTCCTTTTTTCCTTCCCTTTACAAATACTTAATGAGTATATCATAGGTACAAAGTAGCACTTTAGAAAACTAGAGAGTATCCAAGGTACAGTTTGTTTCCATAAGTTTCCTGCCTACTACAAAAATAATAAAACACTAACAAAAGTTAACATCAAATATAACATGAGAGATGCTAAAGAAAATAAAATGAAGTAGAGACAAAGAGTAGCGTGGTTATGAGGGGATATTCTCTGTTCCTTCCAGGTCCAATTGAATCCTTTTCACATGCTTCTTCGAGTTTGAGTTCTGTGCATAGGAGAGTCTCTGGCAGGGGATGGAAGGTTAGAAAAAAAGGGCGTTCAGTTGAAAATCACATGATATCACTTATACGTGGGATATAAACCTAAAAGCAACAAACGAACAGGACAAACAAACAGAGACTCATGGACATGGACAATAGACTAGTGATTACCAGAGGGGAGAGGTGAGTGGGGTGGAGGAAGGTTGACAAGGTAAAAGAGTTACAGGTGGTGATAGAAAGAAATCTAACTATGGGAGCTGAACACACAGTGTAAAAAAAAAAAAAAAAAAAAAAATATATATATATATATATATATATATATATATATATATATATATATATATGCCTTATTGTTAAAGTATACAGCTGAAACTTATTGGATTTCGTTAATCAATGTCACCATAAAAAAATAAATAAATAAACATTTTTTTAAAAAAGGAATAAAACAGAAAAAGAGGGTGTTTGTGTCGGGGGTGAGGGATGGGCTTTCTTTCCCACTCCTTCCTGTCCAGTGGGGAAGTGGATCTGAGCTCATTCCACTCAACTCTCTCTACATTTTGGTAACTAGGATTCTAATTATAAAAGTAATGGGATGCAATTTTAGGCAGTGTGGCCAAAGAAGTCCTCTCTGAGGCAGTGATTTTTTTTAAAGCAAAGAACATTAAAAGTCAGAAAATAAGATAAACACATATTTTTGACAACCTACAATCCAAATCGGATTCTTTTTTCTGAACACTTGGATACCAAAACCAAAAAACAAAACAAAAAACAAACAAACAAACAAGCGAAAAAACAGAGAAGAGCCATCAGAGAACAAAGGACAGTGAGCTGGATTATGTGGACAAAAAGCAGGAAAAGGGACTTTGGAAATGAGAGAGAAGGTCAGAGAGAAAAGCAGCTCAGGGTAGAAGGAGTATGTAGAAAGAGGCAGAGCTGATTCTGGGTAAAAGTGCCAACTTCTCTCTGGCACAAGTCTAAATCCTCAACTCCAAATTTATAAAGACCAAAGAGTCCCAATATTTGATGATATGCTTTATCTGCACGTATAACTACAATTTTGTTATCTTCACATTAAGCTATATTTTCATTTTCAGTTTTCCAAAAAATGCTGCTTGAGATTAAAAAATAGTTTATTTTTGAGCTGAATGTATTCTCCTTCTAATTCCTTTTTCTTTAGTTTCTCTTTTTCTTTAATTTTTTATGGCTGAAAGAATATAATTAATTCAACATGGTTGCTTAGAGAGACATTTTCCAGGTCCTGCTAGGCATACTATAGACATTTATTCAAAACTGGGCCTAGGGAATAGAATTTCAAGTAAATAATTTATTATATTTGATATTAATTCATCTAGATTGGTTTACTTTTCTGAAAAATACATACTAATTTTCTTAAATAGTGTGAAATTGTTGTAGCATCTAATATATCTAGAATATTTTTATCACCTCACAACTCTGTTTAGACAACCACAAATTGAAGTTCAGCATCACAGTGTATTACTCTGAAAATATGCTCATTTGGCAATATTTTTAAGGCCTTGAAGACTTTACCCAGATCACATTAAATTGAACTTTCTAGAATGAGAGAAAAATATATTTTTCGTATTGCTATTATCAGAATCCTGCCTTTTGGTGAGCCTTTCACTCTAAAATTGGTCCTCACTCTCTTGACCAATTTTCTATGGTTAATTTGAAATTTTAAAATGCATGTTTTGCTGAATTTTGATATGGGAAGAGCTCTTTATTTTCCTTAAATAACCACTTTGAAAGAATAAGCTTGTAATTTAAAAACTAGTACTTATTATTTCAGAACTTTCTAACATGACTCATAGGCTGAGGGTGTGCCACTCACTCACTTTTGGCTAGTGTGAACATTATAACCTCTTGAAAATCTACAGAAATGTTTATACATGCTATGTTAACTGTAGGCTATTCTGAGGACTGACTGAAAATTAAATAATTTATGCCTTTTTCTTTTAGTTGGATTCTTATAAATTCAAGCAAAAATAGAAATTGTATTTTTAGAGCAATTTAGAGTTTACTTTAAGAGATGTACAACGACAACAATAAAAAAAAAAAAAAAACCTCTGCCATATTTCACAATAAATAAAACATTGTGAACAAATGTGCCAGTGTTTCTCTGGGCAGTTTATATTTTATTTGGGAGTTTCATATAAGTAAGTAGTCATGGAAAATGTGGCTTTGCTTAACTCAGACTTTGGAGCTGGAAGGGACCTTAAAAATTATTTGTGTAAACTCTTCATTATATCGAAAAGAATATCCAAAGCATCAAAAGAGAAATGAGTTGGCTAAGAATGATTTAATCTCTTCTGAATTTATATAGAGGCACCCAGGAGCTTCTGTTTGCCCTCCTTGAAGCTTTGATGAGAATACTTGAGGTGAGTCTGGCCAGGGAGAATCACTGACAGAAATGTTGAAATCACTGTCAGACCCTCAGTGACTGGTAGAGAGAAAGAAATTATCAAGTGTAATATTCTAAGGAATCAGGACACAGTAATTGCAGCCATACATTGTCCCACCTAATCTTAGCAGGGCCTCAATGCTACAGTCACCTCCCACAATGAATGGGATACTCTGCCTGACACTTTGATACATAAACCAGTGTGTTGTTTGCCCTGATGACTGGTCACTGCACAAGAATGTCCGCTCACATGGGCAGAGGGGAGCTGAAGCTTAACATCCCCATCCTCCATTCACTAAGCCAGGCTCCACAGTACAAGGACATGTTGAACCGTTCGATGGAAATACCAAGTTACATAACCTCCCCAAAGAGGATACCCTAACTCACCTATAGAAATCATATCAGCTGATGGAGTACTGGATAGTTTACCATTTGGAATGTCTTTTGGGAAATCCACTTTTCAAATGGGTAGCTTGGCTAAATGACTTTCATTAACAAAAACTCTGACGTTTTTACTTACAAGAGTGAAAGAGAAGGCATCTATCCCTCTTCTTTTATGTTAATTCTTCATAAAGAATTAACTCCAAAAATCTTTTCCATTTTTATAGGAAGACTTAGCTAGTTGGTAGGATGTACAGGGCCCTTCAATGCCATTGTAAACATTCACCCTTGAATTTGTAACCAGGGACCATTTTTCATATTCCAGTAATGATTAGTTCTATGAGATACATGTACTGTGGCATTTTCTTAAAGAAGGCACTTTTACAAATCCATGCATTGGGATGTGTTTTGATGTTTCAGTTATGTTTTGACATTTTCATATCTTCATTAGTGAATTGCTGCAAATCTATTCTTGAAACCATTGCCTGCCCACATGACCTCACTCACACAGCTATTTGTTCACTGAAAGATTAGCACAATTTTTATTACTCCCAACAATAAAACAATGAGATACTTTTCTTTGTCAGAATTATGAGGTTATCCACTGTCCTTATGTATCCTCCCATCATGTTGAGATTTCAAGTTTGGTTTAATTTAATTCAGTCTATTGAATCACAGACTGTTAACCCTGGAGCAGTAAGTATTTATAAAGTGCCAACCGCACAGGCAGGACATTGTGCCCTCCTCCGTGGCCACCATGTACTTTCGCAGTGTTTCCTGCTCTCCACCCTGCTGAGGATACTTAGCAGACACTTCAGGGACACCTAAGGAATAACAGAATGAATGTATAAAATAATTACTTTTTTTTAAATCAATGGCACCTTTAAGAGTACCGGGGTAAAACTGTTCCATAAGCACGTAGCCCAATAAAACACAGCAGGGCAACAGGAAAGACCAGGAAAAATTCTTACAGCCACATTCAGGTTAATCTAAAGCTCCTCAAGCCCACATCAGACTATATACTGATTCCTGCAACGGGACTAGTGAGCCGCTGGAGTGGCTGCTGTGAACACCTGCCACTAATCCTAAAACTCCTTTCCATCTACCCTTCTCTCCATCCCCTACAATCTAACAAGCCTCATGAGTGGTCATTAATACCTGATCTCAACCTTGCTTTCTTCTATTTTTACCTCTACCGAGGCCTCAAAAACACTTATACTCCAGGCTCTATTTATTACAATATACTGTAAGAAAACACATTAATGAGCCAAAGCACAGATCTCAATTGGTAAGGATGTTGGGAATATTGAGGTAGGGAAGAAGAAAATAAGGTAACATTCAATCCATATTACTATCTAGGATCTTTTGTACATCTTCTTTGAACTGAAAATGAGATTCTGTAACACTAGAGTTCTGATTCACTTCTTTACCACAGCTAGGAAAGCAGCTTACTAAGTAATAAGTGCTCTGTTGGACTGAGGGGGTCAGTGCAGCTGTCGCACCTATTACCAGAAGCAGTTCAGGCTTTCTGAACGACTAACCAGTTCAACCTATTTTATTAATGATTATAATGACTACCTATACTTAATTCCCCACATTTATATACAAGACTTTTAAGGGGTGTTTGTGGGGTGACAATTCCACAACATTCTATGGTCATCCTTTCCTCTGGTCATATAACCAATGGGGTCAGGGGGCTTTTCTCCGCATGTCCGAGATAAACCTGTCTGCTGCAGCCACAGCCCCTTCCAAGAGATTCCATCCTGAGTGGAAATAAAGACCACATGTGCCCTGCACTCCTTCATTTTTCTTCTTCCCCATAGACCTAATAATCTGATTTATTACGTTTTCATTTTCATAGAGTTGTTGGGGCCTCTGAACAAGCCAGGATAATTAATGACCCTTTTCCCTAACCTGAGTTCTGAACAAATTGAGAAATAAGTGAAAGATAGTGGTCAAATACGCCTTTATGACTAATAACAGCTAGAGTAGTAGATGTAAACTAGTATGAGAGCTAAACAGTCTTCTTAACACTAAACCTAAAAATAAGTCATACTTACTCCTCTCTATATCCCACTCCAAGTCCCAGGCCTATGCAGATAAGATTTACAGAATGGAGGGGCAATGAAGAACCCCTGCTTCCTGCGGCCTTATTGTTCCCAAAAGGAGTTGATGAGCTGAGTTTTACTCTTCACAAATTTACTAATCAGATTAGGCGCTGGCCCTCCTCCCCTGGGTGCTGAGTGAATAAAGGAGTGGCGAGCGGCCAGAAATATTTAGAGAAAATTCCTTCTAATGTAAACCAGAAGTTGAGAAGAGGCAAATTTTACTTAAAAATTGACCAGCGGCCAACCCTACAGACAGAAATTGAATCTCTTTCTAACTTTAAAGTCTCATTTAGAATTACTGGCCTATAATTTTTTGGTGTACTTAGCCATTCCTAAAGTTGTTTCTGCCATTTCTGGGATAGGTGCAGCCATGGGTAACGGTTTCATTTCTCTTTCAGTAATGTTTACTTCTAAACATTCTGGCTAATTATACTGCTTGGTCAACCAAAGCAGGCTAGCCAAATCTCCCACAGGAGCCATGGCAGGAATTGCCCAGAGACTATTATCTTCAGAAGCCTGAAAGCCGATCCAGAGTCAAGTCTCAGTCCAGCCCCTCTGGCTCAGTGCTGGGAACCCTGCTCACCTTGAGCAGCTAACTCATTCAGATTCATGTCATTGCCTGAATTATTACAGTGGCATCAAATCCACTCCTCAATTGAGAAAGCCAGTGCATTATGCCTCATTTGGCACACCTCACACCTCCCGTTTCTTCCAAAAAGCCAACTGGATAGATGGCAGGGTTATAGTGTAAAATTTCAAGAAATAAGGTAGGGTGAAGAAAAGTTAAACTGGCATCCTGATCAATGTTATCGATCTGTGTCAGATGAACACACAGTAACACCTGTAGATGTGTTCATAGTTATCATAACTATTTGTATATTAAACTATGTTATGCATATCCTGAGGGCGGAGGTAGGGGGAGACAACATTACTTTAATTCTCCAGTTTCCTTTCTGTGCTTTGAATATTTCTTGCAAGGCAAAAACACAGTGCGTCCCGGAAGAAACAAGGGGTTTAGAGCTTGATGAGCTTAGTGATGGGTTTAGCTCACACAGTGGATTTCGGAGCACTTCTCTCCACCTCTCTGAGCTTCGGCTTTCTCACCATAAAATGAACAAATAACTATTCCATGTGCTCGTGATGAGGATTGGATGAGATTATATATGTAAAGTACTTAGCACAGTACCTGGAACACAGTGGCATAAAAATTGATTGGACTAAATAAATCATTATTATGACAATCTACCACACAATGAAAAAAGTAGCCCTCAGATACATACTTTTGGTGTTTTATGAGGCAAAAATTCTGATCAAGTAACTTATCCTTCAAAAAATAGGCTTGACTCTAAATGCCTAGGTTATAATATATGAGATGGCTTGATCTTCTTTTGATGGCCTAGCCTAGAATGGTACCATTTCACATTTTACAGCAGGAGTAGAAGCCATGTCAAGATGAGATTTCTAGAAGGAACTGAAAGGGAATAGTAATGCACATGAGACAGGTGTTCACATCCAACCAATTAAAATGTAGCAGAGCCACAATTTGAACCCATCTCTGTCTGTTCCCAAAGAATTTACTCTTTCCCCTGAGCCATTTTCCAAGCTAGCTAGTAAATGTCTGTCGGATGCTGGAAAACTCCTAAGCTAACTATAAGTCTAAGCATGCTGAATGATAAGCTTTTTCTTCAATGATTTTTCTATAGGTAGTATTTAGGGAAGAATATCAGGAAAATGAACTGACTATAAATAAATCTTTTATTTTTACCTCCTCAATATTTATTCTAACACCTTCCTTCTCAACTGATCTCCCTGCTTCCACAATAATACCTTCTAACCCATCTAAGTATTGAATACTACTACATTTTATACATAGTAAGTGCTGAGTAAGCACGTGTACGACGAAAAATCATTTGCCTATCCCCAAACATGTTCTTCAAGATCTTTGCACATGCTTATTCCTGAAATACTCTTCCTACCTTGTTTTTGCTTCCTATCCACTTATTTTTCAGGTCTTGATATAGAAAGAAGCCCTCTCCAAACTCTCATGAGACAAAGATAGTTATCTTCTTTGTGCTTCTTTGTTAACCTCTCTGGTGGTTTTCATCAACCTCTTTCCTATCTTTATCTTATCCTTATCTACCTATCTCCACTAAACTACAAGCATTTTGAGAACAGCTGTTCTTTGTTACATTCACTTTTGTATTTTAGGGCCTAGCACTGTGTCTAATCTCGATAAGGATTTGTTGAACCAATCAATCAATGGATGAGCAGGGTCACAGACATAAGTATGAACGTGGTTGGGTAAATTTGAGAGGAAAGTATATGTGAATAGAGTCTCTGGTCCTGAGAGGCTTCACCTTGATAGTGCTCCTGAAGTCTTTACCAATTTCGCACATGCATCTCCTAGGGAACTCTTAGATCATCTCTGTAAACAAGAAGCAAAAGCAACCAGTATGGAAACAAAATGTATTTGTTGAATTAAATTCGAATTGGACAAGTAGGAGGCAATTTTTCTAAGTTATGGTCTTACTAGTCAACCAAAGAGGAGACAAATCTGAGGCCTAAAGAATTAGTAAGAGTTGGCAGGCAGTTGAAAACCTTGTCTTAGGGTTCTTAAGGGTCTCAACACTGTTTTTAATTCTTCCCATAGTAAGGAATATTTTTTTCCATAAATGAAAGTCTTAACAGCTGGGCAATCTCATCAGGAGACAGAGAAATATAGAGGTACAGAAAATAAGTCTCCTTCCCCCCACTAAGGTTTATTTCTCTATTCCAATATTTCAGAAAATTTTTTTTTACATATTTCAATAACATATGTTAATTAGTTTGAAGTCTGGATATATTTTAAAATTTAATTTTTTTAATGGCTCACCTATCAAAGGGAGATTATCTATCTAATTATTTTCATGGCACCTATCACAAGTATCTTCCTGCTTTGACAAATGCATTTACTTGTAGGAAAAACATAGATACCAAGAAAATTACAGCGTCTGTCAAGCATGAGGGAATCTAGAGTACATACTGTGCTATGGCAATCGCAGAACGTGGAGTTCTAAGAATGTGGCCACTGACCTGAGCTGGAATTATAGGACCTCATGGGAATTTTTTTTTTTTAAAGGACTCTTTTATCCTGGTATTCACTGATATTAAATACCAGGTAGATACTGTGCCAAAGAGGGCTCCTCACTCCATGTTGTTCTCTGCTTTACTCCTAATGTAAGGATTACTATAATAGTATTCATACCCCAGGAATGAGCTTTTCTGATGATAGAGCAAAAAACTTATTTTGTCTTCAACAAGTATGGAAAGTGTTATTATCCAAACAGGTCTCCCTCTTCTAGGATTACAACTGCCTAAGAGCTAGATTTATGAAGTTATGTAGGTCTTGATTAACCTTCGCCATTTCACTTGGATTGCCATTTCCTCACACTCTAAAGTTTACACTATTGCTTTCTCTCTTTTTTATTATTTTGATGTAGTCAGTATAAAACCACAGCAAGTAAATTTGCCAGATATTAATACCAACGGCAACAATATAACAACAGCAGACATAAAAAAAATATAGCTGGAATCCACCATAAACAGGCAAAACTGAGCTCCAAAGTGAACTTCACTTTTCAGTTACTAAAAGATTGAATGCTGTCGACCCAATCACGGGAAGACAATCATACTGGCTTTCCTGGGCGGGCACAGCAACGCATCGATCAACTCTGTCACTTCAGACAGAGTTAGCAAAGGAAAATAGATCTCTCTCCTTCCACTCTGATGGTAGGAAACCAGGAAGTCAGGGAAAGAGAAGGGAGAAGCACATGATGTATAGATGTTAAGGCAAGAAGCCAGGCTTGGGAAAACCATGGGAAATCTCAGGTGAACGTGCCCTGAGATATTCAGCATAATCCATCACTCATTACGTGGAACCATGTAGCGTCTCCGAAGCCTATTTCAGAGGTGGCCAAGTGATGCAACTAAGAGACATGAAAGTGAGAATCATATGCTATGTCTTTTGCTAGGTACTAAGATTTAGGCTTCACACAAAGTAAAATAAAAGTGGAACAAAATAGAGATGGCCAATGTGTTTTGAGACTAGTTCAGGTAAGAAGCTCAAGGGGACTCTTGAAAGACAAGTCATTTATGCGGGACCTTAAAGGCTAAGTAAGATTTTGACAAAGTAGGCGGCAACAGGATGTTTCACAAGAAACAGCACAAAGGATGACACAATGGTGTGTATGTGTATTCAGGCAAAAGTAGACCAGTAAGTTTGAAGGGTGGGTATGTGAAAGGGGGTGATGGAAGGTTAAAAACAGAAAAGCAGGACATGGGTTCCAAGTTAGGCCTTTAGAACTTACCCTCTAGGGCTGTGGAAGCATTTGAAAGTTTGTGCAAGAGGACATATGTTTTAGGATAATAGTATACATCAGTATGAAGGATCAACTATAGGAGAGAGACTGAGGGCAGAAAGGTCACTTAGGAGGTTATTGTGATGTCCTTGATAGAGGAATTGAAAGACAAAATAGAGATTCGATTAGTTATCCATTGTATATGGAGTTTGAGGGAGAATGCTTCTCAAACTTTGATGTGCTTATGAATCCTTGGTCTTGTTAAAATGGAGATTCGGATTCAGTAGGTCTGAATGGGGACTAAGATTCTGTTTCCAACAAACAGCTGGCCCATGAATCATACTTTTGAGTAGCAAGATTTGGGACAACTCCACATCTACCATCCTTGTGAGGCTGGCTATATGTTTCATTAAATGAGATATGTTTGGATCAGAGGAAGATACAGACTCCATTACCAGACACATTCTGTAGGAGGCACCCCAACCAAGAGTTAGAAATTGGATTGTTGTTTTAGAAGTAAGATGAAAGCTTGACTTAATTGAAAATCAGTAGAGGAAGAAGAAAAGGGAAAACGTGCATGGCTAAGATTTCCCAGGGAGAAAGAATGTTAACAAAAGGGTCAAAAAGAGTGTATTACAGGTGATACGGAACAAAAAGAACATTTACTTATTTATTATTATATATGAGAAATATATTTTGGTCACCTGAATGACCTAACATCCTAAAGTTAAAATATTCTTAAATGAATCTGTACCAGCTTAACTTCAAGAACATATAAAAACTCTGCTCCTTCACAGCTCTGACCCCAACCTGGTATTGATGTCACCAAATTAATCACAATTATACATTGTGTATCCAAAAACATAAACAATTATTTTTTTAATACATTAATCTCTTAAAACAAGTAGAGAACAAAAAAGTCGAGCTACAAACCAAAGTCACAATAGTACTAGCTTTTATAATTTTCCAAGCATTGAGTTTTAGCAGAGATTTTTATTTCTTCAAAGGACTTTGAGTCTCTGGCCAGTGTCTTTTCATTCCAACCTGGAGGATGTGCTGCTAACATGCAGGGCAGACATAGCGACAACTCTCTCAGTGCTGGTTTATCTATGAAGGTTTCAAAGTCTCCCAATTTTCAGATCAATTTGCCAGATGTAGGATTCTTGGTTAATAGCTTTCTTCCTTTGACTGTTTGAATACATCAACCCACTACCTCTTGGTCGCCATAGTTTCTGATGAGAAATCTGCTCATTATCTTATTGGCAAAAATATAATGAAAGCTACCTCCTCTCAGCTTTGGAGATGTTAATAATGTACCTTATCTTGTCTTATGAACAGCAAATTTTCCTATAATATCATTATATTAAAGTTGTAGCATCATTTTTAAGAAAAGGGAATATTTTAAGTGTGGACACTCAAGTCTTTAAATGACAAAAATTATTACAGATTGTCAAATTATAAACGAAAAGATCACTGAAATGTCCTACAGATTTTAATTTCTAATAAAGTAAATATCAATCTTTACTCTCTTATAAACAAAAATGTCTTTGGGGTCCTTTCTTTTCTTTTTCTTTTTCCTTTTTTTTTCCTAACTGTAAGGAGGTCTTGAGACCAAGAAGTGAGAAAACCACTGGGGTTTATCCCCAGCCGTGATTGGTCCATGCCTTGCTCCGACCTCATAAGGCACCACTGTGATGGAATTACAAACCACTCCTATATAAGGCCCCGCCTGGCCTAAGGTTTTGTCCTTAGAGCCCAGGAAGCTGATCTGTGGTGACCTGTTGGACTGGACTAGTTAGCTTGTTTTTTGGTTCTTGTTTTGGTTCTTGTTTTGCTTATTTTTCCTTTGGTTCTTGTTTTGCTTATTTTTCCTTTGGTTCTTGTTTTGCTTATTTTTCCTTCTGTTTTTACCCTTTCTTTTTCTCATTTTTTCTTATTCCTTTTTTTCTTTTTTTTTTTTAGTTCTTTTTTCATTGTTCTTTTTCTTTTTTTCACTTTTTTCATTTTATTTTCCCCTTTTTTTCTTTATTCTTTTTTTTCATATTTTTTCTTTTTATTTTCCTTGTTTTTTTTCTTTTTTTCTTTAAACTTTTTTTTCAGTTAGTATTGTTAGTTAGCATTGTTAGTTAGCATTGTTAGTACATTTAGTAGAATTAGCATTGGTATTGTTAGTATAGTTAGCATTGTTTATTAGTATTATTTATTAGCATAGTTAGCATTATCAGTATCAGTTAGCATAGTATAGTATCATTTATCAGCATCGTTAGTAAGCATAGTTAGCATTGTTAGTATTAGTATCAG
This sequence comes from Pteropus vampyrus, assembly GCF_000151845.1. Classification (NCBI taxonomy): domain Eukaryota; kingdom Metazoa; phylum Chordata; class Mammalia; order Chiroptera; family Pteropodidae; genus Pteropus; species Pteropus vampyrus. The sequence goes on from NW_011888865.1 coordinate 6,129,628, forward strand.
TTAGCATACCATAGTTAGTATCATTTATTAGCATTGTTAGTAAGCATAGTTAGTACTGTTAGTATTAGCATAGTTAGTCTAGTTAGCATTCTTTGCTAGTAGTTTGTATTGATAGTTAGTATTGTGAGTGAGCGTAGATAGAGGTTCACCATGGCATATAACCTTGCAGCCATCTCTGACAAGGAGCCCCATATTGGGCACTACAAGCTCCTGAACACTATCGGTGAGGGAAGCTTTGCAAAAGTGAGATTGGCCCGGCACATTTTGACGGGCACGGAGGTGGCCGTCAAAGTTATAAATCGGCAAGGGTCCTATCGACCATTTCGAGAGGTTCTCTCCTTGAAAAGCCTGAACCATCCCAATATTGTAAAATTATTTGAGATCATTGATACTGAGAAAACACTATTTCTCATCATGGAACTTGTGGATGGAGGGGACTTGTACAGCTATCTCGAGGGCTGTGGCAGAATGTTGGAGCACGAGGCTCAAGGCATCTTCCGGCAGCTGATATCAGCGGTTCACTATTGCCACCAGAGGGGCATCATCCACAGAGACCTGAAGCCACAGAACATCCTTCTAGATGCTGACCTGAACGTAAAACTCGCGGACTTTGGGCTCAGCAACGAGTATGTTGGCCATAAACTGAGTACCTTTTGCGGCAGCCTCCCTTATGTTGCCCCAGAAGTCTTCCAGGGACGAGGTTACCACGGACCCGGAGTTGACGTATGGAGCCTGGGAGTTATCCTGTATGAAACAGTTATCGGAAAATTGCCATTTGTGGCAGAAGATTTTAGGGAACTACGGAAGAAAATTCTGAAAGGGAAATATTGTGTCCCTTATTTCATCACTCGTGAGCTGGAGAGAATTTTAAAAAAATGTTTGACCCTTAACCCCTACAACCGAGGCACCCTCGAAGAAATTATGAAAGACACATGGATAAATATGGGACAGGAAGAGGAACTCAGGCCTTATAGAGAGCCACCCTGTAACTTTATAAACTCTCAGGTGACTCAGATAATGAGAAAACTGGGGTTTCAGCAGGAACAAATTGTGGAGGCTGTTAGAGGCAAGAGATATGATAAAACAATGGCCACATATCTCATGTTGAGCCACAAAGCACCCAAGATGAAGGCCCAGACAATCACAGTGAGGTCCTTTCGGTCCGCGGAGTCGTTCCTTGGCAGCTGCACTCCTTCCTTAACCCCCAGCATCCAGCCATCAGGCCAGGAGGCCAGAGAACCAGCCAGTCCCACAGCCAGCCTGGAGTGGACGACCATCGCTCCCACACCCCGAATGGAGTCAGGGACCATCTCTCGCGTATCCAGACCGGAATTGAGGACCACCACTGCGACACCCCGACCCGAGTCGGGGACCACCACTCGCGCACCCCGACCGGAGTCGGGCACCGCCACTCGCGCACCCCGACCGGAGTCGGGCACCGCCACTCGCGCACCCCGACCGGAGTCGGGCACCGCCACTCGCGCACCCCGACCGGAGTCGGGCACCGCCACTGCCGCACCCCGACGGGAGTCGGGCACCGCCACTGCCGCACCCCGACCCGAGTCGGGCACCGCCACTCCCGCACCCCGACCCGAGTCGGGCACCGCCACTCCCGCACCCCGACCCGAGTCGGGGACCGCCACTGCCGCACCCCGACGGGAGTCGGGCACCGCCACTGCCGCACCCCGACGGGAGTCGGGCACCGCCACTGCCGCACCCCGACGGGAGTCGGGGACCGCCACTGCCGCACCCCGACCCGAGTCGGGCACCGCCACTGCCGCACCCCGACGGGAGTCGGGCACCGCCACTGCCGCACCCCGACCGGAGTCGGGGACCGCCACTGCCGCACCCCGACCGGAGTCGGGGACCGCCACTGCCGCACCCCGACGGGAGTCGGGCACCGCCACTGCCGCACCCCGACCCGAGTCGGGGACCGCCACTGCCGCACCCCGACGGGAGTCGGGGACCGCCACTGCCGCACCCCGACGGGAGTCGGGGACCGCCACTGCCGCACCCCGACGGGAGTCGGGCACCGCCACTGCCGCACCCCGACCCGAGTCGGGGACCGCCACTGCCGCACCCCGACCGGAGTCGGGCACCGCCACTGCCGCACCCCGACGGGAGTCGGGGACCGCCACTGCCGCACCCCGACGGGAGTCGGGCACCGCCACTGCCGCACCCCGACGGGAGTCGGGGACGGCCACTGCCGCACCCCGACGGGAGTCGGGGACCACCACTCCCGTACTTCAACCAGAGTTGGGGAACAGCACCTCCCCTGATGGACTAGAACTGAAGAATGCCACCCCCAGCTCTGCCTCTCAGCATGGCCCTCGGGGCTCCCTCTCCACCCACACCACCGGCAGCAACAGAGCCCCAGAGGGAAACAAAGAGGAGAACTTACTTCACACTCGACAGCCTGATGACAAGACCACAACCTCTTCCTCTGACCGTAGCCAAGGCAGTCACGGGGTGGCAAGGAGGTTTTTGAACTTTGTATTACACTTCTGCTGTAGGCCATCCTTCAAAAAGCGTAGCAACAAAGTGAAACCGTTACAGTTACCTGTGGAAGGCCAAGGCAGGGCCACAAAGGCTTTGGGGAGCTCAAACCACTCTCAAAAAACAAACAAACAAAAAAAACAAAAAAACAAACGCTGAGCTCCAGGGAGGCTGGCAATATGGTATAGGAGCTTGGCCAGAGGCTGGATGCAAACAACCGCAAGTGGAAGGAGTGCACGGACTATACACGCTGTATGTGAAGGATGTGGTCCAGTGGATGATAGGTGTGCAAACTGCCCCAGAATTCTCTGCACAGGATTCAAGTCAAGATGGTACCGGACATCTCCATGGCCTTCAGAAGCATTGTACCCTGGTGAGCTTGGAGGATGCCTGGAGCCCTCTGTGGAGGACGGGAGAAGAGGCCACCCTCGCTACAGATCTACCCCTTGGCCCCTACCTGGGTGAAACTTCAGAGACTGGACTGTTTTTCCTGGGGCCATGCCCCCCACCCCTGCTCCTCTCTTCTTCCATGTTCATTGGGCATGGTTGGTTCTTATTGAAGTTCTTGATTTTCCCAGAATCTTGAAATAAACTAGATTGTTCCACAAAGATATATCGGATACTCTGTTTTGCATTCCCCCTGAACAGAATCGGGGCTGTGCATTTTCCAGTTTGAGAAGCATGTGGTGATGTAGTATGGAGACTTAGTTAGAACAGCTAATGGAAAAGTTACTGAAGAGAATTATCCTGGCAACTCCCAATAGTAATGAATGTGGTTCCAAGGGGAAAAGACCTGCGAGCTGTACTGCAAGCAGAAAGACAGAAATTGTGTGTTCCCTTCCTACACTCGTTACCTCATGTTTTCAGAAGGACTGAGGGGAACTTTTGGTTCTGTGGCCTGTGTTAAATAGGGCCAAGAGGTCAATAATAGTATATAGCAAAGTCCCATGAACCAGCCTGTATGGGCATCAGAGAAGTGGCAGGGTTGTGGGCCCCACAGCGGCTTAGGGGTCACTTACCTGTGCAGCTGAGTTTCCTGATGATGAGGCAGGAGCTGGGCCTTCCCCTTGGCCCATTAGAAAGGGGCCCTGATGCACGGGTTTGACTGGGAAATGGAAAGGAAGCATGGAGGCAGGAAGAAGCTGGAGTGTTAGGTACATAGGGGCGAGGCTGGGGAAGGGGATTTGGACCAGCACCTCTTTTTTCCAGGACATACCCCCTTTGGCCCATTTTGCTCTGCATCTTCGAACTTAAACATCCCTCATATCAGGGCCAGGATACCAGTCAGCTCCAATGACAACAGATGCCTATATTTAAAAAGCAAATGGTGGCTGAGGGGAAAGAGAAAGAACCAGAGCAGGGATGGAGAGCAAAAGATGGCTGAGTCACAGAAGACAAAGGAAGAAAGCCACTTGCTGATTAGGGAATGTTCGGTAGTGCCAAACGCCGCTGAGAGTTTACATGGTTTTATAAGATGATGTAGTGGATGATGTGGTGTGCCACCCAGACCCCGTCAGAACTGAAATATTCTTTCTCCCAGCTGCTGGGAAAGTTGGCTGTGATGACTCTCAGCTAAGTCCTTTGCCTGGAATTACCCTCTTCAGAAAAAAAGCAGCCTCACCCAAGTTTATCCTCCCTCTCTAGAGGCAGCCCAATGACTGGCCCACGTAGGGATATAAAGGCTCTCATCCTTGCTTCAAAGCACAACTCCTCTGCAGGGGCACTCAGCTTCAGAGAACTCTGCAGGGAATCAGCTGAGATCCTTGTTGAAACTGCATGACAAACTCCTTCCACCTGATCCTGCTTCCTTCACTCGCTCACAGGTGTTTCTGAGAGCACTCCCCAGCAAAATTTCATCTCATAGTCTGTTTCCCAGAAACCTGACCCAAGACAGATGTAGAGTTTATTCCTAGAGATTAAATTGCAAAAATCTTTCATATTTGAGGCTGCATCTCCCTAGGCTCTTTCCTAAACTGACATCTCACTTGTCTCCACCTCAATCACCCTTTGCATTTCTGCTTCTGAAATTGTACTAGTAGGTGCTGCCATACCATACATGCGGAACAGCCTGACAAATCTGGGGGGCATTTCCTACAGTAAGGTCATATTCCCAGCTGTTTCATCACATCTTCCACATCTTCGTTTACCCTCGCACACCGCTCATTTTGCAGAGAGCTGTTACAGTACAACCTCCCTCCTTCCTTGTTTCTATTATCCGCCTGCTGTTGCAGAGGACTGCCATTACCTTATGCACTCTTGAAATGGAAGGACATGCATCTCACTAATTAAATCTGCAGATCAAGCTGAAATGAAAGACATAGCAAAACCTCTAAGGACAAGCAAGTAACAGAAAGGGGCTGCACAGCTTAGAAACATGGGCAGGAAATTACCAAATGAGCCTCAGCATGGAGATCTGAAAGCTAATACAGCTGGAGGAAAGGAACCTGAAACACAGTTATTTAAATTTCCAGGGAGAAATCTGGAAAGCAACAAGACCAATAAGAAAAAAGAAAATGTGAAAAAAAAAAGAAAGAAAGAAAGAAAAAAAGAATGGGAAGGTGATATTAGATACTTCAGCAGAAGCTTATTTTGTGGTGGAGCAGAATAAAAAATGGTGCATTTCTTGGCTTCATGTTAAATCGCATTTCCACACATGACTGCAAAGTGATCCTTCCATGGAACTGCCAGGTGGTAGCCACCATTTGGTTTTCAGGTGCTTGAGTAATAGAGTAAAATAGACAAACAAGGGGCAAGCATCGCTGCAGATAGACTGGACCGTGAAGACTGTAACAGCAACAAGCGATGGATGGCAGTGATTAAATGATAAGGAAAAGAGATGGGATTGATGTAGGTAATCTCATCTACTGCCAAGGGAGAGTAAAGATGAAGATGAGCATGGGAGCAACACGTGCTCTACGGAGGAAAAGCCTGTGCTAGAGTGTCACATGTCAAAATGGGACTGGGGCTGGAAGAAGAAAAAGTAGGTTTGAAAAACTGGCAAGTACTTCCAAGTGGGCAGCCACTGTGGCACAATCATCCAGAGAGAGCTGTAAAGAAGCATCGCTGCAGATAGACTGGACCGTGAAAACAGCCCTGTGGTAGGTGAGTCTGAATCTAAAAGCAGCTTCAATATTCTGATGAAGCTGCATCTTCAATCCAGGCACAGAGTCAACCAGTTCAGATAACATCTGGTCTATTTTCTCATTTTTAATTGATTCAAGAAAAATGGTTGAATAAGTACTATGTGTGCCCAGAAGTAGACCTTTTGTTTTACTAGCCTGTAAACTCATATAAGGTTGGGATCTGGTCCTATTTATCTCTATATCACAAGTGTCCATCACAATAGATATGCTTAGTCAATGTTTTATGAATTAATTAATGATAGAAAACTGAAGGGAAAAAAGTATTCCTGCAGAGAAGTTCTAGACCACATTCCTAGCAGTCGCCAGTCAGTGCATCTGAGAGTCTTTGGGAACTTGACCAAAGGGTTTGTATTCAAGAAAGAGATCTGTGCTTTTCTGCCTGTCCTGGTCTCAGAGCGTCCTTTTTCAGGGATAAAAACGCCCTCAGCATAGGATCAAGCAGGCTCCCACATTTAAAAATTAGATAGCTTCCTTCTTTCTTAAGTCCAAGTATGAAATGGAAGAATCTGATGGGAAGTATTCATTAATTTATTGAACAAATGTTCGATGCTGTATATTTTAGCAGTTAAGAGCATGGGCCTATGAGCCAGATGGCCAGATTTCAAATTCTGTCTCTGGTACTTCCTAATTGCATATATCCTTTAGCAAGTTATCTAACTTCCCTGTGTTTGTTTCTTCATTTGTAAAACAAGGATAATAATAGTTCCTGATAAATGAGGTTGTTATGAGGATTAAATTAAATAACCCATGTAAAACATTTAGAAGAATGCTGATAAATAAAATAATGCTGATAAATAAATCCTTCGTGTGTGTGTGTGTGTGTGTGTGTGTGTGTGTGTGTGTGTGTAGCACTTACCATGGGTGAGGCCCTCCTATACGCTGGGAAGACGGTGGTAAACAAGACAGGCAAGCTGCTAGATCTTAGATTCTCGTTGGAGAGCCAGACTCTAAGTAAGGAAAGAAGTAAAGGCAGACTATAATATCAGCTAGAGATGAGTTCCATGAAAAAAAAAAAAAAAATGACACAATGTGCTAGAGAATTCTTTGGAGAGGACCAAGGCGCTATATTAGAGTAGCCAGAGAAAAGACTCTTTGAGAAACTCTGAGCTGAGCTCTGAATGACGAGGAACCAACCATGTGAGGGTCTGGGGCAGAGAGCATACCAAGTACAGGTATTGCCTTAAGTGGAGCAAGTGTGTCATGTTCAAGGAAGACAGAGTAACAGGGGTTTGGTGACAAGAGAACAGAGGTAGATGAATTCTAGGCAGTCAGCAAAGGCCAGATCATGTAGATGTGTTGCCCAAGATAATAACTTTGGATTTTGTTTTAATGCAAACTTTTGAGCAGAGAGTGACATGATCTGACTTTAAAATTTTAAAAGCTCTCTTTGGCTTCTGTGTAAAAAGAAAACTATACGGTCCAAGAGAAAAGCAGAGGGACCAACTGGAGGCTATTGGCTATTGCAGAATCTCACTGAGAGTTAATACCACTTGAACGGGGTTATAGCTCTAGAGATAGAATGCGATGAGTTATGTTTTAGAGTAAAACTAACTGGACTTACTGATGGATTGGATGTGACAGTAAGTTGTACATAAAAGAACTCCCACAGAATTCTACTCAGATGTTAATGAAGGGATAATCTATATAGGCTTGAGCAAAGTTAGAGGAACCAGCAAAGAGGGTGGAGAACCTAGAAATCATCAAGAGTGAGAAGCCACTGCCCCCCATACATTTGAAAAGGCAAGGGGAAGAAATAGTTAAAGCCCAGTTAAACCCGGAGTCATGCTACAGACTAGTCTTAGAAGGATAGTTACTGCCACAAGATGTGGCTCTGAGCACAAAGGAAGTAGAAGCAGGGAGTAAATGCTTTTTTTACTCTCTCTCCCCTCACCCTACATTCTTAAGCTGCTGCCTCCCCATAATCAAAACCAAACTGGAATCCAGACACCAAAGGAGCCTGTGCGATAATCTGAAGTATCAGCCTCCCTGAAAATAAGACAGAGAAAAGCGGAGGATGGATCTGAGTGTGCTGAAGTGGTAGGGCAAAAGAAAAACTAAAACATACAAACACACTAATTGTCAAAAAAGAAAGAAAATATAATTTGGAACCAAGTACAATACCAACTTCAGGATTTTCACACAGGCTCAGCCCAGAGCCAGTGTCCAATTCACCTTCTTTCATGCAAAAAATCCAAGGATACAGCCTGATTTCCTTTCTTCTCAAAGTAGCCACTACCATTCTACTCTTTTTTATTCCCTCTCAGAGAAAAACCCCTCAGAGTGGGGAACACCTTGACTACAGATGATGTATTAATAGCCTCATAGCCTCTGAAGCAAAATACACACCTCTTCTTCATTTTGAGAGTTTTAATGCCAAATGACTATGGGGGAAAATACAGGGTATAATACAAAACAATTAGCACAGGGAAGTTATAACTCATAGTTCTAACTGCCATGGCCCTGGGCCCATGGTACCTGAATCCCTCTGAGACTATAAACGGAAACTCCACTGATGTCTGTCTTTTGCTTTTGTCTTCTGTCCCCATCTCTCTGATTCCACCTCAGATCAGCTAAGTGTCCCTCTCTCTTCCATCCTAGAAAACTCACATTTCCATGTTTTCATAGAATAATTTGACTAAGAAAAATCCACCTCACCTGACCAAAGAGCTGGAGAAACCAGTAGATGAGGTTTCCTCAACTACCACTGCTGGTGGGAGAAAGTTTTCATGATTCTCTCTGGGTCTTTATCCCTCTCCTTTGTGTCACCATCCTTTTCTGAATCTGTATTTCACCCAACCACCCAACACTAAGCAGCTGTGCAAGTTCGGATCACAGTCTCTGAGGAGCTCCAGGTTTTCCACGGAATGTGATTGGCCTCATCATCGTACAGCCTGCCTCCACTTTGCTTTCTTATCATATCAGAGGCTCCGGATGCCTGTGTGCACAATAAATCAATGGCATTTTAAGCTCTCCCTGTGGTCTCAATTACTATGCATCTTGGTGCAGCTTGCTGTGCTGATTGTGTTTATGACTTAACCTAAATACTTAATGCATGTCAGTGCAAAAAAAAAAAAAAAAGGGAATTTTAATGAAAATATAACTTTTAGTTTAGTCCACCAGACAAATGTCAATGTACCATGATGTCCTATTAGAGTGTAGGGCCTAGACTATAAACTCACTGAAGACACAGATCATGTTTGTCTTGAACATTACTCTGTTCCTTAGAGCCTAGTCTATTGCCATACCTGGTACATAGTTCGTGTTTAATAAATATCTGTTGAGTATTTAGTAGCAAACTGTTTTGCAAATGGCATTTTTTAAGTACCTCTCCTGACCGTACCACCCTAAGCATGTGCGTGCACGCACACACACACACACATACCACACACACATTCTTTCTTCATATTCATGTCCGTAGGATACTCTCAATGCTCAACGCACCAAGAAAGTTATCAATGTAAGAAAGTAGAGAACATTTCTTTAGAAGGACAAGACAACAAGCTTTCCCCTGGTTATGGTCCCAGGAATAGTACAGCCCCTATCCCTCTCTACCTCTGTCTCTGCCAGTCCAGGGAGTCTATGTTCGGAGAGCCCTTGACTATTTGTTTCCTCTTCACAATTCAAAAAGAAATTCATTTCAGTCTCTTTAGCTACTACCTTTGCTTCATCACATTGTCAACGGAGTAGGGCTTCTTCTACCAAGAAATTCCAGACCCCCACAGTTTTTATTGAACATTCCATAGTAAATTTCTGTATGCTTTTGTTCCAACCTTCATGCCCCATAGAGCCTTTCCTATATCTCTTCCCTAATCCACACCAAGGCCCATTTTGTATTTTCCTTCCTACCTTTACCCCAGCCCCATCCTCATCTTTCATATGGTACATATAACTCCCATATAGAGATTATCTTCTTTGCCACGTTTAATTATATATTTGTTTTATAATGACTATACACTTCTTGAGGAAATGCCCTGTCTTTTCATCTTTATATTCTCTCTCACATATGCCACCTCCAATTAGAAATATGGTCTTCACTTTGGTCTCAAAGCTGCTGTTTCTTTTCAGTTATGATATGTCAAAATTATCATTTGAAGGAAAAATCTAAAAGTAGAAAAAAAATAAGTTGAGCCCATGAAAGTAAAATACCATCTGAGAAGTGTACTTTCAGAACTCCAGGTTAAATGCTACTTGAATTCTATGAACTGGAATTACTCTAAGAGTTTTTCCCCAGCTTCCTCATATATTGGCCATTCTTGGCCTGACACCTCTAGTTTGCAAAATCAGCATAGTGCCTGTTTGTGAGCAGCCCAAGCACAGCAGGTTAGTTGAGGACAGAGAGGGCAAAAATATATTAATAGTGCCTTCAGACTGTGCCTTCATATAATGAATACAACATTGCACATATTGAGTGGTGAAGAAGGTGTTTGATAGCACTTAGAAAAGAAAGAAGACAAGACAAACCTTGTATCAAATATATTGCTTAATGTGTAAGAATATTTCAGATCCATTGTTACAGCTGATCTTCACAACAGCTCTGTGAAGCAGGCTGGTTAATTATTATACCCCATTTTATAGATGAGTACACTGAGGATCAATATTTTAATTACTTGCCTAAGGTCACATAGCTATAAATGGTAGAGTTGAATCTCAAAACTAAGTCTCCTGAGTCCTGTATCTGAAACTATCACACAAGTTTCAAATATTTAGGGAAGATTTGACAGAGGAAATGAGATTTTTCTTAAAAAATTCTACTTCTCAGGTAATGCAAGTAGGTGAGGAGAGTGGATATCATAGAAATGCTCTCCAGGGAAGAGAAGACTAAGATACTTTTTATCATGAATTTCAAGGTCAGGCCTCTGAGATCTATGTTTAGTTTTGCAATGCCACTTAAAACCAGAAGCATTCCCACCTGATTGCTTCCAAATTTCACCTGAACTGAAAGTATTTTTTTTAAACAACTATTTATTGAGTGTTACTATATGTTAGACACTAGGTATGTACTAATGAACAAAACAACATGTCTCTTTTGGCGTGTGTGTGTGTGTGTGTGTGTATGTATATATGTATGTATATATGTATATGTGTATATATACATATATATTTCCTTTCTATTACAATTGACCTTCAATATTATATTAGTTTCA
>NW_011888865.1:6140460-6165413 GCF_000151845.1 Pteropus vampyrus
TACTCTGTTCCTTAGAGCCTAGTCTATTGCCATACCTGGTACATAGTTCGTGTTTAATAAATATCTGTTGAGTATTTAGTAGCAAACTGTTTTGCAAATGGCATTTTTTAAGTACCTCTCCTGACCGTACCACCCTAAGCATGTGCGTGCACGCACACACACACACACATACCACACACACATTCTTTCTTCATATTCATGTCCGTAGGATACTCTCAATGCTCAACGCACCAAGAAAGTTATCAATGTAAGAAAGTAGAGAACATTTCTTTAGAAGGACAAGACAACAAGCTTTCCCCTGGTTATGGTCCCAGGAATAGTACAGCCCCTATCCCTCTCTACCTCTGTCTCTGCCAGTCCAGGGAGTCTATGTTCGGAGAGCCCTTGACTATTTGTTTCCTCTTCACAATTCAAAAAGAAATTCATTTCAGTCTCTTTAGCTACTACCTTTGCTTCATCACATTGTCAACGGAGTAGGGCTTCTTCTACCAAGAAATTCCAGACCCCCACAGTTTTTATTGAACATTCCATAGTAAATTTCTGTATGCTTTTGTTCCAACCTTCATGCCCCATAGAGCCTTTCCTATATCTCTTCCCTAATCCACACCAAGGCCCATTTTGTATTTTCCTTCCTACCTTTACCCCAGCCCCATCCTCATCTTTCATATGGTACATATAACTCCCATATAGAGATTATCTTCTTTGCCACGTTTAATTATATATTTGTTTTATAATGACTATACACTTCTTGAGGAAATGCCCTGTCTTTTCATCTTTATATTCTCTCTCACATATGCCACCTCCAATTAGAAATATGGTCTTCACTTTGGTCTCAAAGCTGCTGTTTCTTTTCAGTTATGATATGTCAAAATTATCATTTGAAGGAAAAATCTAAAAGTAGAAAAAAAATAAGTTGAGCCCATGAAAGTAAAATACCATCTGAGAAGTGTACTTTCAGAACTCCAGGTTAAATGCTACTTGAATTCTATGAACTGGAATTACTCTAAGAGTTTTTCCCCAGCTTCCTCATATATTGGCCATTCTTGGCCTGACACCTCTAGTTTGCAAAATCAGCATAGTGCCTGTTTGTGAGCAGCCCAAGCACAGCAGGTTAGTTGAGGACAGAGAGGGCAAAAATATATTAATAGTGCCTTCAGACTGTGCCTTCATATAATGAATACAACATTGCACATATTGAGTGGTGAAGAAGGTGTTTGATAGCACTTAGAAAAGAAAGAAGACAAGACAAACCTTGTATCAAATATATTGCTTAATGTGTAAGAATATTTCAGATCCATTGTTACAGCTGATCTTCACAACAGCTCTGTGAAGCAGGCTGGTTAATTATTATACCCCATTTTATAGATGAGTACACTGAGGATCAATATTTTAATTACTTGCCTAAGGTCACATAGCTATAAATGGTAGAGTTGAATCTCAAAACTAAGTCTCCTGAGTCCTGTATCTGAAACTATCACACAAGTTTCAAATATTTAGGGAAGATTTGACAGAGGAAATGAGATTTTTCTTAAAAAATTCTACTTCTCAGGTAATGCAAGTAGGTGAGGAGAGTGGATATCATAGAAATGCTCTCCAGGGAAGAGAAGACTAAGATACTTTTTATCATGAATTTCAAGGTCAGGCCTCTGAGATCTATGTTTAGTTTTGCAATGCCACTTAAAACCAGAAGCATTCCCACCTGATTGCTTCCAAATTTCACCTGAACTGAAAGTATTTTTTTTAAACAACTATTTATTGAGTGTTACTATATGTTAGACACTAGGTATGTACTAATGAACAAAACAACATGTCTCTTTTGGCGTGTGTGTGTGTGTGTGTGTGTATGTATATATGTATGTATATATGTATATGTGTATATATACATATATATTTCCTTTCTATTACAATTGACCTTCAATATTATATTAGTTTCAGGTGTACAGCATAGTGGTTAGATATTTATATATTTATGAAGTGATCTCCTCAATAAGTCTAGTACTCACCTGGCACTATACTAATAACTAGAGTTATTACAATATTATTGACTATATTCCCTATGCTGTACTTTACATCCCTGTGACTATTCTGTAACTACCAATTCATACTGCAAACAAAACAGAAAAAGACTCCTAGATATAGAGAACAAACTGATGGTTGCAAGAGGGGAGGGAATTTGGGGGCTGGGTAAAAAAGGTGAAGGGATTAAGAACTAGAACTACTCTTGATAAACAAAAGCTGCCCTAGAACAATGAAAGGCTGCTTACAGCATTAACTAAAGAACAGGTGCTTACAGAAGAGAAGCCCTGTTTTATCTAAGACCTCAGCAGTCGAGGCCAACCAACCACTCTTTTGTCTTTAATGCTCTAGTGCCATCACTCATCCGCTTCTTCAAAACAACTGAATATTTATGCAGTTTCCTCATGGAAGCTCTTAAAGAATGTCCAATGTAAACCTGCACATTTTCAGGCTCTGCTACTCAGGACTGTAAATTATTTACTTATTTGTCTTTGACATGTTATTATATCTTATTACAAACAACTGGGATTTCCTGTAAGAGAAACTTGTACATCTATCCTATGACGATACATTTTAATAAAGTGTAAACATTTTCAACCCTCGATTATTTAGAGTTGTATAGGGAATACTTAAGATTCTATTCATGAAAAAGAACCTAGGCATGTACTTGTTTCCCAGGGGAATAGCAAATAGAGGCTTCAGATATGCATAGCCAGAGAGGTTTCCAGGTCTGAGACTGTGGGTTAATTCAGAACATAGGGCCCTCTACATACTCAGAAGACAGCTAGCTACCCGGCCAGCAGTCAAGGAAGGGAGCATACAAAGAGCTTTTGGCTGTGCCTGCTCCCGAGGACATTTTCTGCTGCTCCCAAAGACATTATTTGCTTCTATAACCAAGCAGCACACCTTGCTCCCCTCCACCTGAGAAGATGGCTGCTCTCCCAATGAGCTACCCCTCCCTCTGCTTGTGGGCATAAAAACATTGCTTGCCTTTGGCCAGGTGCCTTTTCTTGTAGCTTTGACCGGGCATGCCTGAAGCTTCCCTGTCCCTTGAGTAATAACCGGCACGTCACACCACGCTGGTCCTCCCTGGTAGTTTTTCTGGAGTATCCGAGGTACAGGTTCCTGGCCTGGAGCTCCTGCGCTACAGAGACTAACCGTCTTCTTCAAATCTTCTAAAACTTCTAGCATTTAAAAATAGTCGTTATGTGTATGGATCTAAGATGAGGATGACAAAATTCCTCATGGTGTCGGAGAAATGATATTTACTAATCTGAAGGACAAAATAACTGGAAGTTGTTTGGACAGAATTCATTTGGGTGATAAACTATGAAAAGGAAAGCAAGAAGAGACTTTGAATTCAAAAAATTATAAAGAAAATGGTAGAGGTTTGGGAACTTGACTTAAGCACTTTAAATTAATATTTAAACTGATCTCTGAATACCAGCAGGCCCTTAAGAGAACCTATCATAATTCAAAGCTCTGAAAATGTAGAGTGGCCTAGGATTTGATATAGGCCATCTTGTGATTCATCTGTCTTCACTCATTCACTGGTAAGCATTAGGAGAGTTCTATGCAGAAGAGACGGGATAAACAATTGCCTGGGTATAGGAAAGCTCAGAACAAGCAAGGCAAAAAAATAATCTCTTATATTTGGGTGAAAAGTTGAGTATCTGGAAGGAGGTGTGAGAGTCAAAGCTGTAAAGGCAGTTGGGGACTATATTAGGGATCCCCAAGGCACCTTCAGTTTTAGTGGTTTGCTAGGACTCGCAGAACTCAGAAAAGTTGTTATTCTCATGATTTCAGTTTATTACAATGAACAAACAATACAGATTGAAATCAGCAAAGGTATCAAGTGCACAGAGCAGAGTCCAGGAGAGACAAGGTGTAAGCTCCCATTTGCCCTGGAAATCCTAGAAAGAGCGCTTAATTCTTCCAACAACAGTGTATTGGAAATTGCCAACCAGGGAAGCTCACTCAAGCCTTGATGTCCAAGGTTTTTATTAGGGGTCAGTCACACAGGCCTGGAGGGCCAATCCATCTGAACTTACTCCATTTGCAGCCCTCCTAGAGATCAAACTGATACAGCACAACCCAATGCACCCACCATAAATCATATTGTTAGCCTAGACATCTGTCATGCCCCAAGGCCCCCGGGTATACAAAACACTCTTAGTAGGCAGAATATCCCAAGGGCTTAGAGTACAGTATCTCTAAGATACTGTCAAGACCTAGTCCTTTCTTTAGAATCCACAGGGCTTGAGCACTCCAAACCTTAGTTAACCCTTTATTGAACAGAGACTACTCCATGGAGGACTTCTTGGGAAGTCTAACAGACAGCTTCATCTAGCAGCAGTGTTTACAATGGCGAGAGGAGAAAAGGGCGGAAACTAGAAAACCAGTTCCAAATTTGTTGTACTCATCCAAGTAAGATAATGAAGTATTGAAATTAGCAGCAGGACAAAGGGGCATTTTTAAGCAGAGGAATTATATGACGGGATCTATGTAAAGTTTAGTCAGGCAGCAACGTGTAGAACAGCACTAAACCGCCATGAATAGGAAAGCCTTAATCCCGACATAAAAACTTCCCAGCTGAAAATTCACAGCAAACTCCTTCCGTAGCCTATTACCCATGTGTAAAGGTGATCCCAGTATTTGGTGAGAGGCTATAATAGTTGAACTCTTGATTTCCAAATCTATGTGACTAAAATAATCTTCTACTAAAAATAAATGTGTGGTAATACAATAATTTTTAAAATAACTCTTTTTCTTGGTTTTTTTCTTTTTTTCCATTAGGCCTACTCCAACACTCAGGCTTTCTGTCCTTAAAAACTTAGGAAATGCATATGACACCGCCAAGGGGTGAAGTGGGGCGAGGGGGAGGGAGGCAGAGAGAGAGAGAGAGAAAGAGAGGGAGAGAGAGAAACTCTTTATTGATTTTTCTGCATTAACAGCTTACACACTTGGGAAGTTACAAAGGGCATATAGCTAAGACAACAAATTAAGCAAAAAAAAATACATAAGAAAGTAGGAACAAGTAAGCATGGCCTAGGCACCACTCTCAAGAATATTCTACTGAAGGAAAAGAGAAGGCAAAAATGAAAGGGCGGTCATGGAGTGATTTTACATGTCCCAGAGGGAGTATCCCAAGATGAGCTCAGGGAGGTGGCATGGGCTGCAAAAGAGAATTGGGCCCCATATCCTGGGCTAATCTTCAAAAAAGAAGCATGATTCCATGGTGCTTAACTAGATCCCAATAGATAGGACTTAGAGAAACTTACAGACTTGCCTACACACCAAACATGGTGTAGGAGAGTGACATGCATGCCCCAAAGAGTGGCTGGATTGTGGCAAAGCTAGTGGCCAGACCTGAAGGATCATGTAAATATAAACGAGAGATGTCCCCAGAGACTCCTGTAATAACCTATGACCAAGTACTGGATGCAACAATAGGGGTCTCAGCGGATGCCTGAGTTAACTACATGACAGAGAGGACTCAGTAGGCCCCTCTTCTAATGCTTTGTTACAATGTAAATTATCTGGGATGTAATGAAACTCAGGGAAAATGTTAGAGTATCATTCCCAGAATGACTTTAATGAATTTTCCATCACCCTCCAATAGAGTAGCATATTAAAAAATTCGTCAAGTTATATAAAAAAGTTAAGCTGTACTTCTCACACATGCTGTAGGTCCAGATCTATAACAATTATATGATTTCTTTAAAACATGTAAGGTGTGTCTCGGCTTGTTTGAAGTATGCTCCGCTAGCACTCTGTGCCTACTGGCCTTCACTGTACATAATAATTATTTATGCATCAAATGTTTCACTGAGATTAATTTCCTGAGAGAATTAGGTTATATATTTTTATATCTTCCATGGTGCCTACCACAGTGATCGGGACACCCAAATGCCATAACGAATTCAATAAATGAATAGATGTTATCTTAGAAAAATGGCAAGTATGGAAAACTGAAGTTGGCAAAAACATACCACAACACTGCCCATTATGCAAAGTTATCTAATCACGTTTCTGCAAAATTACCTGAATTCTTTAATGCAATTTGACAGATTTCTTTAGCAGATATATGAATCAGTGAGTTGTTCTAGATTTGTGTGGATACAGAGAGTCAGTGATAAAATGAATCCGACAAAAAAGGAATTTTTATTTTTTATGATGTGGGAAATACACACTAGGGAGAAAAGACCTCGTTTCCACTAGAGTATATGGAAAATATCCTCTAGGTTGCCAGGTGTCTCACTTCTGCAATGAAATATTTCCATCTTTCTCTCCTATATATGTTAGCCTCCCATAGGTTTTTAGTATAAACAAACATATACATACCTTTCCTCACAGCCAGGTATTCAGATAGGAGGCTTACAGTATTCATATTAATCAAAAAAGAAATATGGCAGAAGACAAAAGAAGAAAATAAATGACTCAAATCTATAACACAAAGCAGTGCCCAACCTACATCTGAGAAGCAACACTCTCGAAAGAAGGAAATGATGCAACGCTCTTTTGCCATTCTGCAGATTGCTGAAAGGTAGATGTATCCCTCCAGAGTTAAATATTACTCCTTTTTCCCCTTTGAGTCGATATTTAACTTTAATTTCTAATCACACTAACTGCCCGTGGAATGACAAAAATTCATTTTCATGAGAAAAAGCATTTCTCTTGGTGGCATGTACCTGGGAGAAGAAAAAAAAATAGAACAGTTGCATGAAAACCACGGACTCAGGTTCATGGTTGTCTCTGTACATTACAGAGGGCTGTGATTTATTAATATATTCAAACTGCCTCTACAATTTGTTAGACGAATATTTCGCTGAAAATATTAAAGACTACCACAGAGTACCATTTAAAAAATGATCGAACCAGTTTTGATCAAATAAGAATTGATGTGTACAGTTTGAAGAATTTTAAACAAAGCTTAAATCAAGCATTTTCAACCTTCCTCCTGTGATACAGTTTAAACCCATCCCAAAGCTATCCTTCCATGCTTGTGCACAGAGGTCCCAGGGAGGGTTGGGGAGGGGGGCACGTGACTTCTCTCACCATGCCAAAGCCCTCATGGCTCCAGATCCCTGATATAGAAATGATTCTGCCAGACCAAGAGAAGAAGACGTGGTTGTAAAGTCCATCATCATGACATTACAGTGTTGAAAGTGATATGAAAGATAAGTTAGTCCAACCTGAAATCCTTTCTGCATTATTGCCAAGTAATCAGACTGAACAAGCTGCCCATTCCATCTTTTAACAGGGACCAGTTTTTCAACACTTAAGTTATGACATAAACCTCAACTTCATAGATTGTTGTATTTGAGGAAATGAATTTCTGATGATGTTACAACAGCAGTAACACTAATATCAGTGTTAGTGTTTTCGATGTGCCAGGCTCATTGTTTTTACAAATCCCAAATTAGGTACTAAGGAAATATTTATTTCATTTATATTATTAAATATTTATTCAGAATGCAAAAAGATTTCACAACAAATTATAAATTTTTGAGAAATGTACAAGTACCAATGATGATAAAATCCAAAAAACATATTTTTCTTAAATATTTTCATCACCCATCTCTATAATTTTTTTCTTCATTTTATTGGCTGCATGCTCTTTGATCAGCTATTCAAGTGACAGTAATTTTGTAATATCAATTTTGACGGTGACGAGAGGATAATTTTGTCATTTCTTTAGCATAGTTGATTAAAGTGTGTTTTTATTATTTATAATTTAGAAAACTTTTTTTACAGCTCCACAGCCCATTAATAGCAATGTTAGCAAAATCTGTAGCATTGCTATCTCATTTGAAAACCTGGATCAATTTTCTTTCATGTCCGAACTGTAAGATTCCAGTCAGACTTCTATCTCCATACATTTCAAACACTGTTTCTCCTCTGCTACCCATGAACACATACAACTGTGTGCATGTGCGTGTGCGTGTGCGTGCATGCGTGTGTGTGTCGCTAAAGCCCTTCCCAGGGCCTCGGAAGGAACCCTTGCAAATAAATGTGCTTAGCTTCTCTGCAGATCCTTGCTGCCTATGGCATAGATGCTGCAGTTGATAATCCTGCCCCCAAGATGAGCTCAGGGAGGTGGCATGGGCTGCAAAAGAGAATTGGGCCCCATATCCTGGGCTAATCTTCAAAAAAGAAGCATGATTCCATGGTGCTTAACTAGATCCCAATAGATAGGACTTAGAGAAACTTACAGACTTGCCTACACACCAAACATGGTGTAGGAGAGTGACATGCATGCCCCAAAGAGTGGCTGGATTGTGGCAAAGCTAGTGGCCAGACCTGAAGGATCATGTAAATATAAACGAGAGATGTCCCCAGAGACTCCTGTAATAACCTATGACCAAGTACTGGATGCAACAATAGGGGTCTCAGCGGATGCCTGAGTTAACTACATGACAGAGAGGACTCAGTAGGCCCCTCTTCTAATGCTTTGTTACAATGTAAATTATCTAGGATGTAATGAAACTCAGGGAAAATGTTAGAGTCTCATTCCCAGAATGACTTTAATGAATTTTCCATCACCCTCCAATAGAGTAGCATTTTAAAAAATTCGTCAAGTTATATAAAAAAGTTAAGCTGTACTTCTCACACATGCTGTAGGTCCAGATCTATAACAATTATATGATTTCTTTAAAACATGTAAGGTGTGTCTCGGCTTGTTTGAAGTATGCTCCGCTAGCACTCTGTGCCTACTGGCCTTCACTGTACATAATAATTATTTATGCATCAAATGTTTCACTGAGATTAATTTCCTGAGAGAATTAGGTTATATATTTTTATATCTTCCATGGTGCCTACCACAGTGATCGGGACACCCAAATGCCATAACGAATTCAATAAATGAATAGATGTTATCTTAGAAAAATGGCAAGTATGGAAAACTGAAGTTGGCAAAAACATACCACAACACTGCCCATTATGCAAAGTTATCTAATCACGTTTCTGCAAAATTACCTGAATTCTTTAATGCAATTTGACAGATTTCTTTAGCAGATATATGAATCAGTGAGTTGTTCTAGATTTGTGTGGATACAGAGAGTCAGTGATAAAATGAATCCGACAAAAAAGGAATTTTTATTTTTTATGATGTGGGAAATACACACTAGGGAGAAAAGACCTCGTTTCCACTAGAGTATATGGAAAATATCCTCTAGGTTGCCAGGTGTCTCACTTCTGCAATGAAATATTTCCATCTTTCTCTCCTATATATGTTAGCCTCCCATAGGTTTTTAGTATAAACAAACATATACATACCTTTCCTCACAGCCAGGTATTCAGATAGGAGGCTTACAGTATTCATATTAATCAAAAAAGAAATATGGCAGAAGACAAAAGAAGAAAATAAATGACTCAAATCTATAACACAAAGCAGTGCCCAACCTACATCTGAGAAGCAACACTCTCGAAAGAAGGAAATGATGCAACGCTCTTTTGCCATTCTGCAGATTGCTGAAAGGTAGATGTATCCCTCCAGAGTTAAATATTACTCCTTTTTCCCCTTTGAGTCGATATTTAACTTTAATTTCTAATCACACTAACTGCCCGTGGAATGACAAAAATTCATTTTCATGAGAAAAAGCATTTCTCTTGGTGGCATGTACCTGGGAGAAGAAAAAAAAATAGAACAGTTGCATGAAAACCACGGACTCAGGTTCATGGTTGTCTCTGTACATTACAGAGGGCTGTGATTTATTAATATATTCAAACTGCCTCTACAATTTGTTAGACGAATATTTCGCTGAAAATATTAAAGACTACCACAGAGTACCATTTAAAAAATGATCGAACCAGTTTTGATCAAATAAGAATTGATGTGTACAGTTTGAAGAATTTTAAACAAAGCTTAAATCAAGCATTTTCAACCTTCCTCCTGTGATACAGTTTAAACCCATCCCAAAGCTATCCTTCCATGCTTGTGCACAGAGGTCCCGGGGAGGGTTGGGGAGGGGAGCACGTGACTTCTCTCACCATGCCAAAGCCCTCATGGCTCCAGATCCCTGATATAGAAATGATTCTGCCAGACCAAGAGAAGAAGACGTGGTTGTAAAGTCCATCATCATGACATTACAGTGTTGAAAGTGATATGAAAGATAAGTTAGTCCAACCTGAAATCCTTTCTGCATTATTGCCAAGTAATCAGACTGAACAAGCTGCCCATTCCATCTTTTAACAGGGACCAGTTTTTCAACACTTAAGTTATGACATAAACCTCAACTTCATAGATTGTTGTATTTGAGGAAATGAATTTCTGATGATGTTACAACAGCAGTAACACCAATATCAGTGTTAGTGTTTTCGATGTGCCAGGCTCATTGTTTTTACAAATCCCAAATTAGGTACTAAGGAAATATTTATTTCATTTATATTATTAAATATTTATTCAGAATGCAAAAAGATTTCACAACAAATTATAAATTTTTGAGAAATTTACAAGTACCAATGATGATAAAATCCAAAAAACATATTTTTCTTAAATATTTTCATCACCCATCTCTATAATTTTTTTCTTCATTTTATTGGCTGCATGCTCTTTGATCAGCTATTCAAGTGACAGTAATTTTGTAATATCAATTTTGATGGTGACGAGAGGATAATTTTGTCATTTCTTTAGCATAGTTGATTAAAGTGTGTTTTTATTATTTATAATTTAGAAAACTTTTTTTACAGCTCCACAGCCCATTACTAGCAATGTTAGCAAAATCTGTAGCATTGCTATCTCATTTGAAACCTTGGATCAATTTTCTTTCATGTCCGAACTGTAAGATTCCAGTCAGACTTCTATCTCCATACATTTCAAACACTGTTTCTCCTCTGCTACCCATGAACACATACAACTGTGTGCATGTGCGTGTGCGTGTGCGTGCATGCGTGTGTGTGTCGCTAAAGCCCTTCCCAGGGCCTCGGAAGGAACCCTTGCAAATAAATGTGCTTAGCTTCTCTGCAGATCCTTGCTGCCTATGGCATAGATGCTGCAGTTGATAATCCTGCCCATGTTTCAGATGAGAATATCGAGGTTTAGCAAAGTTAAATATTTCATAAAGCCAGATGTTAACACTCATTTGAGGAACCCAGAAACCATTCCTAACCTCTGTGGTATACTGCTTCAAGGAAAGCCACTTATGGTTTTCCAGAAACTCATGCTCTCACTTGACTTTGTAGCTCTCCTTGTACTCTCTTCCCTCCCATCCTCTTCTTCCATCACGAACACATGCACACACGTGTTTTCACCCAGAAAACTCTTCTGGTTATTTTTCAAGTCTTAGCTTAAATATTTCCTCTACTCTGAAGATTTTCCTATTTTATTTATTGGGAATGGATATGGGATTTTATCAAATGTTTTCCCTGACTCTATTGAGGTTTTTATAAGACATTTCTCTTTCATTTTCTTAATACGATATCCTAAATTGATTTGTTGTTAACAGTTATCAACCTTGCTTTCCTGAAAAAAATTAAAATTAGTCTTGAGGAATCTTCTTTTTGTATATGGCTTGATTCAGTCTGCTAATATTTTATTCATAATTTTTACACATATGTTTGTGAGACCGGTCAGTTACTTTTCTTTCTTATTGTGGCTATGATTTGGGTATTGCTATACTCTGAATATTTGTGTCCGCACAAAATTCATGTTGAAATCCTAATGCCCAATATGATGGTATTAGTCGGTGAGGCCTTTAGAAAATGATTAGGTCATGAGGGCGGAGCCCTCAAGAATGAATTAATACCCTTATAAAAGAGACTCCAGAGGGCTCTCTTGCCTCCCTCAGCCACGTGAGGATACAATGAGAAGTCTGCAACCCAGAAGACACTCACCCAAGCATGCTGGTACCCTGATCTCAGAATTCCAGTCTCTAGAACAAAGAAAAATAATTTTCTTCTGTTTATAAGTACCCAATCTGTTTTTTATATCTATCTATCTATATGTATAATATAGATAGATAGATAGATAGATAGATAGATAGATAGATAGATAGATAGATAGATAGATAGCAGCCTAAATGGACTAGAACAGGTACGCCAATCTCATAAAACCAGTTGGGATGTTTCATCTTTTCTGTTCTGGGATGAACAGAAAAGATGAAACATCTAATTGTATAATATTAGCATTATTTTTTTTCCTCTTTTTGCTAAAACTCACCGGTAAAACTACTATAGGCATGGAATTTTTTGTGGATAATATTTTAATTATGAATTTAAGATATCCATTTCTTCTTTTGTAAGTTTATGAGGCTATGTTTTCCTAGCAATGTATTCATTTTATCTATAACCTCAAAATTTTTGTTATAACTTGTTCATAATAATTTGTTGTGATGTAAGTCCACGATAATGTCTTTAATTCCTGACATTATTTGGGCCTTTTCATTATTCCTTAATAAGTCTTACTAACAGTTTACCAATTTTATTAGTCTTTTCAAAGAATCAAGTTCTGGTTTGTTGATCCTCTTTATTATATGTTTGTTTTCTATTTTATTAATCTTTGCTACTATTGTTATTTTTGCCTTTCTTCTACTTAATGATTGTAATTTGTCATTCTTTTCCTTAAAATGTTTTCTTGAGGTAGTATGTCCATCTTATTTTTAATTATCTCACATTAGTTGGTATTGTTGTTGTTCCTTCAATTAGAGATTAGTTTTAACAGCATGTTTATAATTTTTTTCTTGGTTTACAGTAGTCTAAACTTCTTCCTGATTTTTATTTTTTTCCTGAATCATATCCTCCTATAGGTTCCTTTGGTGATGTTCACTGAGTGGTATATTTTCTCAGTCATTCATGTCTGAAGATATATTTATTTCACCTTTATTCCTTTGCACAACAATTATTCTTTAATCAGCACCATAAAAATATTTTTTTCATAATCTTCAAGAATCTATTTTGCTGTAGCAGCTCTGGTCTCAGCTTTAACTGTCATTGCTTTGTTTCTTAACAGCCTTTTCTCCTTGAATGCTTAACAATATTCTCTTTGTTTTGGTGTTCTACAGTTTCCCTACCTTGTTATGTTTATTTCCTTCAGGCCTTTGCATACTCCTTTAATCTGAGGGTTAATATTTTTGTCATCCATAGTGGAAAATTCTTAGATCATTCTCTCCTTCTAGGACATAATATTAGACCTAATCACCCTACCCTCTATTTCACTAACATCCACACTAAATCTATAGGAAAATTTTGGCTCTACTTTAAAAATATATCCAGAATCTTGTTATTTACCTTTACTTCAACTGCTACTCCTTGATTCAAATCGTCATCATCTGTCTCCTGAGTTTTTGTAATAGCTTCCCCATTGATCTCAGTATTTCCGTGTTTTCTCTCTACAGTTCAAAACAGTCCCCAGAATAGTGTTGGCAAAAATGCCTTTCAGATCATGTAACGTCTGCTCGAAACACTCCAATGGATTCCCATTTTACTCCCAGTAAAACTGAAAGAAAGTCTTTACGGTCCTGTAAGATTCTAAAACGTCATCCCCACTCCCACCCCTAGCTACCTCCATGGCATCTTGCCCCGGTGCTCTGCTCTTCAGTCCATTCAGAGACCACTGACTGCCTCTTTGATCCTCTAACATGACCGGGATGCTCCCATACCTTTCCCTTTGCCTAGAAATCTCTTTACGAAGGTCTCTGCATTACTCATTTACCTCCACCGGTGTTTGCTTCAGTGTCATTTCTCAGTAAAGACCTTCTTGACTATCCAACTAAGATTGCACCACCATGTCAGCCACCACCTCCACACTTGCTGCAGTATATTCCCCCATCCATGACAATTACCACTATCTGAAATGCTGTGCATTTTAGCTACCAAAATTCTTTCTCTCTCTCATTTTTTTCCACAAAATGTGCACTCCAATGAGGACAAGTATGCTCTTGTTTCCCCTTCCCCTCTGGTTATATTTCCCAGAAGAGAGAAAAATGCTGTATGCATAGTAGGTGCTCAATTTAATTTTTTTTTTTTTTTACAATATTGCTCCATAGAACTTTTTGCTCTATTTTAGAGAACTTTTTGCACCAGAAGACATGTCCAAGAATATTTTTAGCCATGTCTTTTGACCTCTCTTTCATATTTTTTCTTTGTCTATTCTTGCTCCATACTTCTTCTTATAAATCTTATATTTTATTGACTCTCTTCAGTTGTGTCCAACATTCCGTTTAAACCATTCGGTGTTCCTTTTTAATTCTCTCTACATGTTAAAAATATCTTTATTGATATATAATTCACATAGCATAATATTTGTTTATGTGTTTTTATTTGATCTTTTTTCTACTCTTTCTGAAAATTTTCATAGTAAACTGTTTTTCATTATGGTTTGTATTCTTTCTACCCTTTTAAAAATTATTTTAAACATAAGCTTTTATAGCCCTTCATAATTTCCTATTATCTGAAATTCTTGGGTTGCTAATCCTCCAGGTATTTGTGTAGCATGAGGTTAGCAACTTCTATTGTGAGCTTATCTTCACTGCAGGATCTTTCATTATGTATAGCCTGTATTTGTTCTGTATCCTGAGAGCATTATGTATTTGTTCTGTATCCTGGGAGCATCCCTAAAAATGGGCTTTGTGTGCACATCTGCCAAGAGCTCTAAGGCTTTCTCTGGTTCAGTACCAGACTTACATTAATTTCACAATACCAGTATTGCAGGAATTGGATTTTACTTGCATAGGCCAGGGAGCCTTGAATTTAAAGTTATTCATAGATAACTATTGCTATTTTTTTTTTTTCCAATTGGAACCCAAAAAGCAAAACTTCAAAGGCCTTAACTTGGCCGAAAAAAAAAATTTTTTTTTTCTTTTTTGTCATCTTTTCATATGAGAGCCACCTTTCCAGGGCCTTAATTCTGTCCAATGCGAGGCTTCCCCAGAGTCTCCACACTTCTGGCTTTAGTATCTGGTTTTAAATTCTCTCTTTGTTTCTAGCATGTGAAAATTTTCACTTCATTCTTTTGTGTTCAGATACTTTCTTGGGGAGGGAGTCATATTATACTCATCATTTCTATATATTTTTAGTAGAAGAGTCTCTGTTGGCTCAATCCACCATATTGGAATTAAAAGACAGATTTTTTAAAAAAAGTCTTATCATATGGAATTAAGCATCAATTTAAAATATAGGTTCTGGAGCTAGATTGCCCAATATTGAATCCTGGCTCTTCTCTTACTTGTCTACTCAAGTAAATTGCTTAACTACCTGTGGCTTCATTTCATCAAATATAAAGTAGAGATATTAATAGCACCTACATTTTAGGGTTTTCTGAACATTAAATAATTTTTATAATCTTAGATCACTTACAATTTCAATAACACATATTAAGTGCTTGATGAGATTTAGTTGATATAATCATCTTCATCATTATTGTATGACGTTGTGTACATGGAGTCCATCCCATATATTTTTGTGAACCACCTTCAATAGTGATGTCATATTTTTTTTGCATTCTCAGTCTGTAATAATGTATGGCAAATAATTGGTAATTAAATATTCATTGAGTAAGAGTTGTTTTTAAAAGGCATTTTAATCTATTAAAAATGGTAGCACCTTTTCAAAATGTATGCTAGTAAAAATCAATATATTGGGACTTTGTATCAGTTACTCAAGTTATATTATTCTGGTTCTTAGATTTAATCATATTAAAATAATATCTTTAATAAATTACTCAGAGAAGTTCTATAGCAAACTTGAAGAAGAATCTAATTTTAAAAATCAATAACTGGATTATTGAGGGAACAAAGAGCCAGTGATAAGCATTAAAACCAATTAACTATAACAAGAAATATGTTTGATATAAATATGGTTACAAATAGAATATAGATTTAAAAACTGAAAGATGTATCACATGCAAAGAATGTATCAATAATGAGCACCATATCTAAAATCCCATGTTATTAGTGATAGAAATTAAGAAGTGGGTAGAATAATAGTGCAAAGAGTAAGACATATTAACTTCTTCATTTTTTATAGAGAAAAGTTAGACCAGACCAATGTTTTTCAGACTATTTTGACTGCAACCCACAGTATCGTACACATTTTCATTACTATCCATCACATATGCATCTTTCATATCCAACATTTCGATATATGTATAGATTTTTTGTGAGATAAAATGAGTTCTTAATTTGAGCCATGGCTAAAAAGACTTAAAATATACTTCACTAAATTTTATGACCCACTTTAACTGTATTAGATAATTCTGAATGCCACCAAGGTGCAGCAATAGTACTCCATAGAACTTCTTGCTCTATTCTAGAGAACTTGCACCAGAAGACATGCCCAAGAATATTTTTAGCCACAATTTTTAAAAGCAAAAATATATATATAAATAAGATACTTGGCATTTGTTTAGTTATCTCTGTGTATTGAATTGTGGTTGACTTTTTAGTTTTATTTTATAGCTCTTTATTTCCCAGATTTACTGTTATGAGTTATATCAGAAACAAGAATACAATGGCTAATACAATACAAGCTTAAAAATAAGGTGAGTACAAGGAAAAGAGCTAAAAATAAGTGTTTGAGGTAAACACTTTCAGATACGATGCAGAGAATATTCTCAGCTTTCTGATCATATGTTAAAATGTAAGATAAAGAGACCAACTTTATACCGCTTGGGTAGCTACAGTGACCTTGTTTAACTGTCAGACCTGGATATTAAAAGGGCAAAATTGAAATGCAGTTTTGTGATGACCCTGGACCTTATGATAGAGTTGATACTAAATAATTAAACCTTTCCCAGAAAACATATAGTATTTCTATACCCTACAGTTCTCAGGGGCTACTTTGACTCAGACTTCCTGGAATCTAGAATACATATAACCATTATTCCAAAAATAATTTTCAAGGCATCTCACATCTGAGCTAGATAGACGGGAAACAATGAAGTGGGCGAAATGATTTCAGTATTCTTTCTTCCTTCTAAGCAATCTCATTCCCCAGGCTTTCTCCCACACTCTCTGCCCAATCTCACCTTTCTCTGGACAGAGGTCCAAGGAGATTCACCCAGTACAATCTCCCTGTTCTGACTGGCTCTGTCTTGGTCATCTCTAATGCTCCTGACCCAGTGACTACAACCCTAACATCAGGCCTTGGGAATGGCTTGGCATTAAACCGTATCCAACTCCATTTCTCTTTTGGTCACTGCAATTCACATCCAGGATAGGGAGTGTGTTTCCTTTTAGAAGAACCTTCTATACTACTTGGCGCAGTGAACTTTGAATTTTCACTTTCCTACAATATCTCTTGGGACGTAATTCTTGTTTTTGATACATTCTTCAAAATAAATAAACTTGCAGTTTAACAGTGGATGTAAACAATTAAGCTCATGTTTATAATGCATTGTAATGATCATTTAAAATAACAGCTAACACTCCTAGAGCATATGTTCCAGGCATTGTTATAAGGGCTTTACATATATTAGTTCAATTAAGCTATACAAAAATTCATCATTTTAGAGATGAGAAAAATGAGTCATTGAAAGGTCTAACCCCTGAGTCTCTACTCTAACATACTACTTAATATTGCTATGAGTACTATGGAAGAACAGGCGAGGTGCATTAACTCATTGCTGGACTTCCTTCAGAAGCTGGAAGAAAAAAATATAAGCAGCAGAATTTGAGCAGCATCTTTCACTCCATAAAACACCAGGGTACATTCAGCTTCTGATTGGCTGGACAGAGACTACTCCCTTCTCACTCACTGTAAGTTATTGCTCCCACCAATGTTTTCTCAAGGAAAATGATCTTCCCTTAGGTAAAAAGACTGTTGTTATATCAGAAAGGTGGAATGAACTGATAAGCCATCCAAATTAGCCCTCATTGTCCATTCATAGAAAAATGAGAGAGGGGAACTTTTAATAGTAGGTTACCCTATGTAATAACAGCTCAGATACCTCAGTTTCAATCAATCCTTTTATTATGCCTGGGCCTAGTTCTTGCTCCATCTTGAACATTACCTAGTTTACCTATGGGAGAGTCAAGAACAACAGAGCATCAACAACATCAATAATTACATCCCTCATTTATTGAGCACTTATTGTGTGTTAAGTACCAAGCACTTCACATGACTGATATCTATAAATCCTCAGAACAATACAGTAAAGAGGGCTTGGTTATTATCATTCTACAGATGAAGACCTTAAATGACAGAATAAGTAATTTGCTTAAAATCACACAAATAGTAAATGGCAGAGGTACCACGTAGTATGAGGCTCATCTCCAAGGCCTGTGCTTAAAACCATTAAATATACTCCCTCTCTTTTCCCCTTCTGCCAACTCCATCATTCCTTGTTTGAGAGCTTCATGCCTAGGGGCCAGCCTCCCACTCCAAGGAAGCCCATCATTCTCGTACACATGAGTCCTTTGAGTCTTCTGGCAGCCAATTCTGATAAACTCAAATCCCAAGGAAAGACACAAATTTATTTTGCACAAAACCTGCTCCCAAGCATTTCCCAAATAAATAGCCATACTTGGAAATGTATATGGCTTTTCATACAGTGTTTTCCCAGTTTTCCAGAATGAACACAAAATTCAGCTAAATAATGGTTCGAAGGAAAAAGAGCTAAATATACCTTCAAACACAGGTAATAAAATTTTGTAGAGCTCTGCACATCTATAAACTAATGTCCAAAGTCCTTAGCATCCAGTCTTCTCTTTGAACTCCACACTCGCCTTCAAGAGCATGTTCTGGGAACACTGACGTATTCCCCGCTTATCTCAAATAGTGAACACTTACCCTCTTCCATACATTTTTCTCACTGGCCTATTTGGAGTACTTTTGTTCCTTTTCAGAAATTGTCTGTCGGCCTGAACCAACTCATTTTTAAGGCTCGGTTTAAATTTACCCTTTCGTACATGCCTAACCAATAGTTCCATTTTGGAACTGATTACTTCCTACTTCATAGAATCATTGCATTTTGGGTATGCTCCTTTTTATCCCCTATAACACTGTGGTATGGTTTAGAGTTATTTATTAATATACCTATCTCACTTACTAGATTTTAATCTCCTTATATAAATTTCCATGTGTGTGTGTATACGTGTATACATAGATATGATTTTATCCTGGGATTTTCCCTTTACATAGTTTCTAGCCCATAGTTGAAGATTAAAATATATTTGCTGAATGAAAGAAAGAACAAATGAAATTTTCTCCCTACTAATCCTTATTAAGGTTAAGAATGTGTCTCGCCTGAGGAATTGGCTAAAAATCAAAAATTGTATCTCAAGTACATATTATAAATAATGATGATGAAAAAATATACACACAGAGAGAAATACACATATATGCTTTTAGT
Organism: Pteropus vampyrus; assembly: GCF_000151845.1. Classification (NCBI taxonomy): domain Eukaryota; kingdom Metazoa; phylum Chordata; class Mammalia; order Chiroptera; family Pteropodidae; genus Pteropus; species Pteropus vampyrus. The sequence goes on from NW_011888865.1 coordinate 6,159,764, forward strand.
CAGATAATAATCACTAATACAAAATGATTAGCATATACCAGGTACTATTCTAAATACTTTTTATATATTAACTCATTTAATCATTATAAAACCCTAAGAGACAGATACTATTATTCACATTGTATGAATGAGAAAACTGAAGTACAAAGAGGTTAATAATTTGTTCAAGAGCTCAAAGCTAGAAAATGGAGTGAGTTGAGGCCTGCATGTACGTATTCCACCAGGCTTATAGCCACTGTTGACCATAGAACACTCAGTGTATAAGCATTAGGTTAATATACTGATGAATAGAAGAGAAACACCATTTACAGTACATTTCACTTCCCATACTTGTCACAGGACGCCTGCTTGAGGCCCCTGACTCTTTTGGCAATGTCTGTCATTCACAACCATCCAAAATAAAATATTATAAAGAATCATTATAATACTATAATAGAGAAAAGTGAATGCAGAGTTTATAAGGAAGATACTCTAGGTAAAACAGACTGTGGACTGGCCTTAGACTCTACCATGTACGATTCAATTTCAACTAAGTATGATTGCACTTACTTGACTGACAAGGATATTTGTTTTAAGGTAATAATTCTATTTTTTCAGGTTGAAGGGAGTTTTGAAGAAAATTATCAAGCTTTCCTCTGGAATATTTTAAGAAATATTTCTTTTCAGGCCAGAAAAACTTAATTATTTAGGTCATGACCTTAGCTAATCAAAGAAAACTAGGAATTTTTAATTAAATGCTAAACTCAGAACAAAAGAATTATGAAAGTTCAACTTCATCGGTACTTATAAAGAGTGTCTCTCCTTCTTTTTTTTTTTTATTCCTGTATCTTTCTTGAGTTTTTCTTTATTGTTATCAGACACAATAGCCTTCTTACTTCTTTTCATTGTTTTGAGCTGAGGGACATTCTTAATGCACTATACAAAATAAGTTGTCACTTTTACCAAATCTGGTAGCCTATCTTGAAGATTGTTCCCAATGCTTCCTGCCTCATAGTACCATACTCTTGTGTAACCATTCTCCTCCACATTGAATAAGACTGACTTTTGTAAATGATAGGATACCATGGACATGATGGAGTATGACTTCCAAGGCTAGATCATAAAAGGCATTGTAGCTACCAACTTTTTCTCTTCTGGATCACCTGCTCTGGCAGAAGCCAGCTACCGTGGAAACACTCAAGTAGTCCTATAGAGAGGTCCATGTGACAAGGAACTGAGGCCTCCTGCAAAAAGCCAGTAAGTAACTGAGGCCTCATGTCAATATCCATGTGAGTGAGCAATCTTGGAACTGGATTTTCCAGCTTCGGGCAAGTCTTCAGATGCCTACAATCCTGGCCAACATCTTAGCTGCAACATCATTAGAGACCTAAGCCAGAATCACTCAGATAAGCTGGCTTCCAAATTCCTTATCTATAGAAAATACACATTGTTGTTTTAAGCTGCTAAATTTTGAGATAGTGTGTTATACAGCAATAGATAACTCATATACAATTTTAGTTGATAGTTAATTTTGCCAATGCCTTTTTACCCAGTATCACATTTTGTCCCCTCAAGAAGTCTTGATGAAGGTACCATTATAGTAAATTAAGGCTAAGAGTTATCATACAGCTATGCAGTGCTTGAATTGGCCTTGAACCCAGACCTGTCTACTTTCAAATCCAGTTTCTTAACCATTATGCTGAATCATCTAATGCCCTATTTTTGTTAAATCACCAAAATAACTCTGCCAGAACAGATGTTTATCAGTCCAGCTATTGGTCTACAAGGGTTTTCCCCTACCAAGAAATAAAACTTCTCAGGCAGAGTGTTCAGTGTTTCGAAAGATTGCCTTTGTTTCTTTTTTATTAGCTTATTAACTATTATGGAGAAAAAAGTACTTAATAGAGCCAACATAAAATTCATATGGTCTATATAATGTGGTGGGTTAACCAATAACCTTTTCTCTCCATAGTCACTATGGGGCTGTTATCTGAGGAAGTCATTATTTCAATACTATAAATTAGAGTTATGAGTTGAGATTCGGCTACCAGTATAAGGATTCTTTTTATAACCACATTTTCTCTTATTAGGCCAAAAGCAGTACCAATAGGTAAGCTTCATAAGCAGTGTACGATCATCCGAGGTGAGAGAGCTGATTATCCAGCAGGATAGCAAGACTTTCAAAAAGGTTATAGGTTTTGCACTTCTAGCTCACTGTCATCTCTCTGTAGGATTGTGAAATTCCAGAAAGGGCCAACTGATAGAGGAGCAACTTGTAGAATAACAGCACATGAGATAAGATGATGGTGGTTTTTACATAATAATAATGAGTAAACTTATATAGCCCTTTAAGTGTATAAAATCTCTTTACATATATTCGCCCTCAGGATAATTAAAAGTCTATAAGAAATGATGACAACGACAAAGGTAATGACAAAGTCGATAGTTACTATCCTTATTTTACAGATGAGGAAATTGAAGCTCAGAGAAATCAAGTAATTCACTCAAAGCCATGAAGCTAGTAAAAGAGTCAGGAACTCAAATCCTGGGCTTGATTTCATAGCCAGTGCTATTTCTAGAACCTAACTTATGTGTCAATCATCTTTGTACATGTCACTCAGGTGGTACACTACCTTGCCAAGAGTAGACCTTCAATTATTTTACTTCCACTGAAAATGAGATGGAGCTTATACTGCAAATGGAGGACAAAAGAGAAAATGAGTTTTCTGGGAGGTTTTTTGGGGGGGTTTGTTGTTGTTGTTGCTTTACTTCCCTTCTTCCTTCTGTGAATATTAAGCAAGCGAACAAAAGATGAGAAGCAAATGAACTGTCATAGAACTAGATTCCAGAATGATACCCAAATGGAGACATATTTTCTCATCTGCCTTGTTTCATCCTTCCTCCTTACAAATGGTGTGAGTATTCTGTGGAGAATACTATACATTCACTGGATAATTTATTATAGGCACGAGGGTCATCTTGATACCCCTACCCACCTTGCCTCCCTGCACATTATCATTTGAATAATCAGAGTGAAAAGTGGACTATGGAAGCATGGATTTCTCAAGAAATCCCTGGCTGGACCTTTCCTTTCTGACCATTCTTGTTTCAGTGCAGCGCAGCTTAGGTAATAAACAGCTCACAAAAGAAGCTGCTTTCATTCAATTCAGCTATTTCAGGCCCATTAATTAAAGTTAGATTCCCAGATAATCTCATGATACTTATGTGAGGACTAGGTCAGTATTCTATTTTAAGAGGTAAATTGCAATTTAAATGAAGGTGTGAGTCCCTTCTTATTCCTCTCTCTCTCATCCTTCTTCCACTCTCTCCCCCTCTCTCTCTCAGAAGAAGCACAGACGTTGTTAAATGCCTCACTACTAACAATAAAACTAGCTATCCAGGGTGCTCATTCTGTACTTTTCTTGTCAAAATGTTTACCATGAGTAAAGCCTTCAAGAAGAGCTAATCAACACTTTACCTGTGATCCCTTCATAAACATCGGAGCCTTAATGTAACAGCAGTCTCATGAGCTGTGTGTGTGTGTGTGTATATGTGTGTGTGTTCTTTTGCTACTGTACCAAAGTTTGCATCCATTTCATTAATAAAGTTATTTACAGAGTATCGTTGTTGTTTATCTTTCTATTCTTTCTTACCGTAGAAGGTAATATTTAAATATATGTTTATTTTTAAAGAAGAAAAAAATACACATTGTGAAACAGACTTTTGATTTACATTACTTTGTGGTGGATGGAAACATAGGCTGATTAAGAAAAAAAAGTCAAATCACATTTCCATGAAAATATAAGCCTAGAAGCTGGGCTCAGTTGCCCAGCTTTAGTATTATTTCCTATTAATCAGTATGCTTAAGTTTCCTTTTCTTTCTTTTTTTCCTCCATAGAGTTACTCTATTCACACTAAAAAAAAAAAAAAAAGCCACACACACAAATTATGCCTTTTCTATGGGGTTTAGTTTTGGAACTATGTGTTCAAACTGTTAATATCCAAAGGACTCATGGTGAACTCTGCAACAGGCAGTTCTGATTTAAATTGTACTCTCCATGTAAAAATATAGTCTTCAGCTATTAAGTACAATGGATGTGGGTTCTGAGTGCATGTCTAAAATGATTTAAATGCCTCATAATACATGCCTGAACTTAAATGAATACACTTAAAATACTTCAAGCACGATCATTAATTAGAGTAACCTTTAAACTTCTATTGTTAACTAGAACCCCATTTTGAAATTTGGACTGAATTTCCCATGGCTTATTATAGCCAGTATAGCTTATCATTGAGATGTGATATGCTGGAATTTCAAAACACATACAAATCGTATTGACCTAATTTTCTCAAGGAAGGCCAGCCTCATTTAGTGTTTTCATATATTTTTATACAGCCATTATGAAAGCATAGGATTATATTAAATTTGACAAATAGTTACTTTTTAATTATGGAACTAAAACAAAACTCTAACAAATGTGTTCTGTTTGCAGAATGAATCTAGCCGAGGTCTGTCCTGATGGTAAAGGGCGTCAGACAATTACCACCAAAGTAAACTGGTATTTTCAGTTGCAACCAAATGATGTGATAACTGTGGAATATTCTCTCATTAAAAATGTTATCTCCCTAAATGTTCACTGCGTGTAAATAAATGGGTATTTGAAGAGATTCTTAGAGACCTAGAATTGATCATAAGGGATCAGTGGAAAATGAGACTAGAATCTACAGCAGAGTTCCAGTGTGACTGGCTTTGTGACTTGAGAACTAAACTATTCTCCCCGAAGAACAGTAAAAGCAAAATTCACAAAGAGAAGTTATTCAGGACTTTGAAATAATATATCAAAAGATGAGGGATCATTTATATGTATACTTTACTTGAGTTGATTGACTTAAAATCAATAAAATAATTTTATAAAAATTGTCTTTTTAAATCCTTGCATCATGTGTTTAGAAAGAGTAAGACAATTCTATAATTATTTGAATATCACTAAAATATGTAGTGGAGATTTTGATTGCTTAGTTACTAGCCATCTGGGCTTTGGCATTAGCCAGACCTGGTTCATACTTTATCTCCTCTGAGCATGAGGAGTAAACTTGAAGAAAGCTGTTTATTCTTTTGAAGCCCTCATTTCTTCATCAGTGAAATAAGAATACAGTAAACTTCATAGAGTTGTTGTGAGGCTTCAGTGAGGTATGGTATACCAAGGCTCTAAATAGAGTTCTTGGCACATAGTAATTTACAAAATAATAAAAAAATATTACGATGGCAGGGAGTCTACCTATCAATTTACAAGCGGCCCAATCACTAACACATATTTAAATGTGAACATTTTAATTTTATTTTATAAATATCTATACTTCAGGTATCACATGATCTATCTCAGAACTGTGTCTCTGACTCATTGAGGAGTTACCTAAAATATAAAACTAAGAGATTTCATTCTTACAACAATGTCTCTCATGAGCGTGTGCGCGTGCACGCACACACACACACACACACACACACACATGTATTCATGTCCTCCTGTAAATGCAAAGCTATCCCCAGAAGAAAATCTTAAGAGCCTACAATCAAGTCTTGGTGAGAGTGCTTAAAATTGTATATTCTCTCTCCTCTGCTAATTCATATTTCTTAGCTGTTCAAAATGCAGTTCAGCTCACAGAGCCCAAT
>NW_011888865.1:6167063-6173724 GCF_000151845.1 Pteropus vampyrus
ATTACTGCATTAGTTTGCTAGGGCTGCCATAACAAAATACCATAGACTATGTGGCTTAAATAACAGATATTTATTTTCTCACAGTTTTAGAGGCTAAAAGTCAAAAATCAAGGTGTTTGCAGGTACAAATTCTCCTGAGGCCTCTCTTCTTGGTTTACAGATGGCCACCTTCTCACTATGTCCTCACATGGTCATTCCTCTGTGCATGTGCACCCCTGGTATCTCTTTGTATGTTCAAATTTCCTTTTCTTATAAGGACACCAGTCAGATTGGTTTAGGACCCATGCTAACAGCCTGGTTTTAATTTAATTACCTCTTTAAAGACTATATCTCTAAAGACAGTCACCTTCTGAAATACTGAGTGTTAGAGCTTCAGCATATGAATTCTAAGGAAACACAGTCCATCTCATACCAATTACTATTGCTAATATTAGTATTATTGCTATAATAACAACCTGCTTACATTAGGTACTGAATAACTGCACAGTGAGCAATTTAGAAAATGAACAGATAAATGTAGAATAGCTCATCTTGATCTGCGCTGGGGCCTCCAATCATTTTTTATGTTTTGAATTCTTGAAAATTGTAGGTCGTTTTGTTATTTCTTACCTAATCAATATCTTATCTTATGTAGAGAGAATTTAGAAAACTGCAGAGCTGGTTTTCATTTGTCTCTAAATTCTGCTGCATTACTGGTCAAAGTGTTTTTTAACCCAAAGAAAATGTACTCTATAAGCCTATAAGTTTCAAAGTTGTCATAAAAGAAATCAGTGCTTTGAGGACCTTGAAATTTTTTCTCATAAGAAATGGAGAAGTAAGGCAAGGATAACTAAGAAGAAAGACAGCACTCAGAGGGTTTTCAAAATATTTTTGAAGCTGGGACAGTAGATTGTTGGTAGGCAGGACAGATTACAATTTCCGTAACTAGAAGATTATACACATTTATAATTGCTCTAAAGAAAGGAGATTCCTTCAGCCTTGGAGTTCTCAAGCCTTATATTCAAAGGAAGGCTCTAGTTAAAGTCAGCAAATGATCCTGTTTTGTAGGTGAGCTGCACAGATGCAAGGATTGTTTTCTCCAATATTCTAAGAGTTGCTTTGCTTAACATATGTGCATTGAGCAGAGGATTCTCTGCTGAATTATACTTGTCTAACTTGTAACTTTAAAGAAAGATTCAAAGGGGTCTTCTCACTCTACCATTATGCTTATGCTTCCTGTTTTGCTTAATATATGGAGGAGAAACTCTGAAGAATTATTTAAGTACCTATACGAAGAAGGAAAATGACAGAAGCTTCCATTTACCCAGTCACTATTTTTCACAGATTTTGTATTTTATCACCACCAGAAGCTTATAAGGTGGGTGCTATTTTAATCCTCATTTTATGCATGAGGAAAGGCTTTTGGGGAAGTAAAATATCTTGACCAGAGGATAACCAGGATTTGGTCCTATGAAGTATAACTCTAGAACCCCTGTGCTTAAATGTCGCCATCACCCCACTGGGTCTTCTCAAGAACACTAGGATATATAGGTATTACCCCATTATATTAACGAAGAAACTAAAACTAAAAACGACTAGATAATATTTGCCTTACAAATATTATTAGCGATGGCACAGCTACAATATCATAGAACCAGAATGGAATTCCAGGTCTTTATAATTCCAAAATCCTTTCCAGAGAATGCCATACTGCTTTTCTCTATAGTTCTCTCAGGATTGGTGATAGAGAAAAACAAAAGCAATATTAAAGCATTACTTCATTCTTTGGCAGAGAAAGCACTATATCCTAAATAAAAGGGTATTTCTGACTAGAGTATTTATAAAAGTTAATGAGAAACAAAATGAACTTAAAACCAGCAGAGAAATAGTCTTAGCCGTACATACCAAGCCTATACATTTCTAATTATATAATAAAATATCTCAAGCTGAAAGTCAAATTTTTTTTTTTTGTCAGACATAGGTGAATCTGCTAAGCAACAATTTTTTATCACAATTTTGGTAACATCACTCTACTCAATCAACTGTTGTTGGATTATGATACAGGTGCTCAAAAGGGGAATTTAGGACTGAACTCCTACAGTGAGGAACTTCTCACAAAATCAAAGAAGATAATTTGCGATTTCTCCCATCTTTCTCCATTAAAATTGTAAGAATATATTTTTTTTTACCAGGAAGTGGAAATATGGTAAAAGATATGGAGTAGACTGTGCCTTTTTTTTAATGGAAGTAGGCTATTGGAAAGCTGACAGCATACATCTCATAGAGGCCTCCTTTTCACCTAGAGTATAAATGATTCATAAGGCAAAGGCCTTGGTGACATCTATGAGCATCAACTTGAGCAGCCTTGATGATCACATTTAAACAGCAAATTTCCATTTTGGGGGAGGGATCATAGTAAGATAACAGGATTAATCCTAAGTGAGTAGAGAATCCAGGGAAAATTACCTTGGCCCACAAGAAATCTCTCGACAGGTTCCAAATCACTTCATGCCTGCCACAAATTGCATCAATCTATTAAGCTAGCTTTTACTAAAGCCAGTTCTCTCTTATACTGACAAGGAAAATGAAAACCAGAGTGGGTCAGATAATAACTTGCCCTAGGTCACAGAGCTGGCAACTAACAGGATTCCTTGTCTATCAGACTAATGGCAACTACTTTGTTGGCCATATCTGTCCCTATCACAACTCCCTGCTTTCTAGACCCAGGAGGTTTCACAGTGTGCAAAATACCTAAAAACACTGACATCCAATGTCACCATCTTTTCCCCTTTGTCTCCCCTATGACATTCATCATCCTGCCTTCCTTATTTCTATTAATGTCAGCAACTTTTTTTTTTCCAAGTCATGCAGGCACAAAATTCTAGACCCATGTTCAATTCCCCTCTTCATCAAGTTCTGCTAATTCTGCTTCTACAACCTCTCCAAAAGTTGTTCCATTCTAAGAATCCCAGTTGCCAACATTAAGTATAGGACACTATCACCTGCCTCTCATTTATACTATGGCTTCCTAATCTTTCTCTTTTTTTCCAGTTGCATTGCATTCTAATTCATCCTTTCTAAATATATCTTTATACCACATACAAATTAAGTTTCCTAACATGACATTATGTCACTCCCCAATCAAAAACATTTTATCCCAAATTATCCCAAGTGATTTCTACCATATTTCACCTCATTTTAGAAGCCATGTATCAAGTCTTCCATGAATATATTCCATATCATGTAAATTGGATGTAATCTTTTAAATTCATTAATCTTTGTTTATAACTTTTAGATGGCACATCTTATTTCTCTTAATTGTTTTTATCCTCCACCCTACTACTCTGCTCATTTCAGTTGGGTCCAACCTAATCAAATAGACTGGAATTAAAGTTATCAAGACTTGCTTAGAGATAAACCCACAAGTATAAGTGAAAGAAAGCAAACTTATAAGAAGATTAACAAACTACAAATTATTGTGCATCTATTAACTGCTAGGCATTGAGTTAGATGCTTAGGAAGAAGAGGGAGAACCTACACACGTATGGATCCTGCTCTCAGCAGCATCCACTCTACAGGGAAATGAATGAGGAGATGACTATTAGACAAGAGAGGAATGGTAAATTATGCTCTAGGGGGAAAAAAAAAGATGAACCAAAAAAGACAGATAAATCACTGTGTTGGGAGGTACAATCTGATTTCCTTTAAGCCAGCTCCCTGATGTCTACCTGCTCTATTATTTTTTAAGGACCAGGGAATAAATAGTACTAGATGTCGATCTAGTATTTACTTTTCAACATTTTTCTAATACTCAACTCTAATACACAGCTTATATCTTCCCTTATATGTATTCTTCATGCGAATGTATAAAATGTTATTCCCCACTATCATTCTAAGCAAGCATGCCTTCATTACATTGGCCCTTGCTAGGAAAAATCATAGTGGGGTAAAAACAGTTTTCTAATGCAGAGAATTTTACCCTTCACAGGTTAATACAGGAAGAGCTCCTGCAAGAAGGATAAGAAAGGGAGCACATTACAAAGGCTACAGTATTGCAAGAAATTCAAACAATTGTGTTAAAAAGGGAAATTACATAAATATTAGACTTGTGCTTTTCCGAGTCCAGGTTCAGCAGACCAAATTGCCAACAGAAATGAATTTTAACAACTAGTTTACAACCTCTGAGATGCTTAAAAATCTAACACAGTTGTGGTTAAAATGTAATACTATTATAGCGTCAGTGCAATTAACAATTCTGCAGGGAACATTCCCTGTTGGAAAACTTAAATTTGCCTCACATTGGGAAACTAAGCTATTTCTGATCATTTAAGACAGAATGTGTTTAATTTATTGATCTGTAAATGTTCGCAAAATATTTGGTCCCAAATATTGAATCACATTACTAAACACTTCAGTCTCTCCATGGAATAAATGTAAATATCAACATAAAAACTGACATTTATGCTGGTTTACAGTTTCCCGTTTTTATGAACATAGTCATTTCTTTTTAAATCACTTGGGTCCTGAAAGCACAGTTAGGAAAACATTACGGACCCAAAACGCAGGTGCCAATAAAAGTGTTAGGTCACAGAACGGTTGCTTTGCAGCCTAAATACAGCTTCATTTTTCACGTTCTAACGTGTTGCAATGAACTCCCTCGGAAGCAGCTCCATTAAAAAGTTTGGTTTTGGTAATGGTTTGCTTATTAGTAGGAGAGCAATTCCTCATATTATGAACACTTATAAAGAGTTAGTCACAACCGCTCTTAGCTTTCATTAAGCCACAGAATAGGTAAATCTTGTTTCAAGGCAAAGAGGAAGAAGAAATGAGCTGCAATGTGGCATGGGGGCAGGCCAAGAGTTTAAAGTTTATAGATTAGGTTAGAATCATTAACAATGTAAATCTTGAATGTGTGGGACTGCTTAAGGAATATGATTTCCATGGGAAGATGGGGTACGCAAACAAAATGTATCCAATTTATAGCATCGCCCAGTGGCAACCCTGAGAAAGCCTCTATGAAACCTTAAGAAGCCTTAAGGAGTACAATGTATATAGAATATTAGTTAGACAGTGATCTACCAGTAAAAATAAAATGCCCCAGTTAATGTGTCCGGCATTGTTCCTAGAACCCAGTGTTGGGAGAGGCAATCTATCATGAGCCCTGAGTCCTGCACTTCTTGCTGGGTATACCAAGAATGCATTGCCTAAATGCTCTTTACCCAAGCATTTCTCAGAGTTGTATTTGCATTTCTCAGAGTTGTATTTGCAGTGAGCAACCATGAAGGATGAAGAAATGTCTCATACTTGTTTATGTTTAGCCACAAAATGGTGAGTTCCCCAAATTTGGTCTCCCTTTGCTGCAGCGAAATCTGACATGTGATAAAGGCCCACATTTTCTCAGCATCTATATGGGTCTTTATCACATTGCCTCCACATTAAGAATTGTGTGTGGGGAGGAGTGGGGCAGGACAAAAAAGAACTGATGCATATGCTGATGCTCATGATGCTTGCTGTACCATGAACAATAAAATGAGCTTTGTCTCTAAGTCAGCAAACTTGTGTCTTCTCAGCATTTATAAAACAGACTAATTTACTAGCTAATAAGTAGTATTAAATCTCAGACCTGACACCTAGGAGTTGCTCAACAAAAGACCATTATTATGAATAAAAAGTATGTATTTCAGCAACTATACCAGAAGAAGACATAATATGGAAGAAATGGGAATATATTCCAAAATTTGAATCATGGATGAAGGTTTTAAAATACCATAATTACTCTATACTATAGTATTATTCAATAAAAGCATCAGTGACTAAAGACCATTCCTTCCTCTGGTCAGTCTAAAAGGACAAAATCAAGTTTACCTTTAAAATTAGTTTCACCAATATTACTTATACAATGCAAGAATCTCTATTACTCCAAAATTGCACTTCCTTTATTATCATAGATAGGATTTCTTGCCATTTTTAGAGATAATAATGAAAATAAACACTAATATAATATCCAATACTGTATTAAGCATTTTATAAATGTTAATAATTCAATCCATACAGCAATTCTATGAGGTACGTACAATTATTATTATCCCTATTTTATAGACAAAGAAACTGAGGCACAAAGAAGTTAAATAACTTGCTCCAAGTACCCAGTTGGTAAACAGCAGAGCAGAGATTTGAACTCAGGTAGTTGGACTCCAAAGACTGCTCTTAACTAGTATATTGTAAGTCTTTCTAGAAAACAATGGTTCATTATAGGCTGAAAAAAGGAAAATTAACATTTTTGAACACCTCTGTCGACAGACATTTTCATAAAATTATCTCATATAATCTTATCTTTGCATGGAAAATATCATCATTTTTACAGATAAAGAAACTGGGGCACAAAGAAGATATATAATTCTGCCAAGATCACACAAACAAGAAGTTGGAAAAAACAGCATTTGAATTCAAGTTTTATTTATTCCAAACCTTATGTTCTTTCTATTAAACAATGGTTCCTTCAAGACACTTAAAGACTATGTAAAAAAGACAATTTTTTCCAAATGAATATATGGTAAGTTCTTTTTAACTTAAATGGAAAAGGAAACAGAAACTGTTCAAATGGCAAGGTAATCGTGTCCTTAGATGCTTCCTGTATTATTTGATGGTTTTTATCTGTTTGTTGATTTAATAGCCCTGTTTT
>NW_011888865.1:6174681-6206810 GCF_000151845.1 Pteropus vampyrus
TATATTTCTTTTTAAAGACATCTTATTTAATATTTCGGTTGATTCAGTAACAGCAAACTCACAGTCAACAGCACTTTAACTCATGCATGCCTGAAAGAAGTTTTTCTAACATATATATTTTCTCCATAAGGCATATCACAGCCTTCTTGCACTTAGTACCACTACAACACTTCAGCACTATGCTTGGAGCCATTTTAAAAAGAGAAATCACCAGCAAAAAAAAAATTAAACTGCAGAAAATATGAAAAATGTGGCCTAAATAGACTGAAAAGAGGACACATGTTTACAGCATGAGAAATAAAACAAGAAGGCAGAAAAACACCTTGTTTGACTTCAGCTGTGAACACACATGTCAGGCGATTCAAATTTTTTATCACTCTGAGCATGGCTGAAAATGACCATGAAAACATCTCAAGGATTTATTTTAGGATTACAAATAAATTAGATAGTAGGCAAATTTTTATCCATGGATAATGAGGTTTTGGGCTGTATATGTTTAAGTTGAACCATTTAAATTAAGGAGCAAACTTCATGACATTTTACGCTAAGTATATCAAAGGCGGTGAATTTTGAGTACTGTGTAGATCTGAAACAAAAATAAAAATCAATACACAAAAACATTTTGGAAATTTTTATAGCCCGAAGGCCCACAATTCTTACATTTTGGGGAATCATACCTATCCTGCTTAGGTTTCTCTGACCTACCTACCCACAGCACATCGTTCTCAAGTTAATGACCTGCCTAATGGGTAGAACGCTGTCTCAGATATTCCTGAGATTTCCAACAAAATAATTAAGTATCTCAATCATCTCTATGCGCCTGTAGCAGAGTTATCCATACATTTATCTGCCAATGTGCTTTTTATGTCAGTCATGGATTTCACCCTTTGACATATAGTATTTCCTTGAGCCAGCCAATCCCCAGTGACCACGGACCTGACATTTTTCACAATCATTTTAAAACATGTCCCAGACATCTCTTAGAATTTCCCTATCAAACCCTCTGATGCAGCACACTGCAGTTCCTTTCACTACAGTGGTCCTGACATCCCTGAGTGCTTGCACATGCTGTTCTCTGCACCTTCTTCACCTGGCTGCTCCTCTTCTTCTTTCCACTTCTAGTTCCTCTACCACTTTCTCATGAAAGACACCCCCTACACTATCCTCAGAATGCCTTAACTTTCTCTCCCTGTTTTTCACTATTCCATACCCCATGTACTCTCTGTCATGGTATCTTCCACCTCGTGCCGTAATCATTTGTCTACAATTCTGTCTCCTGTACGAGACTGTGAGCTCTTGAGGCCGGGCAAAGACTATGTCATTTAATCCTCCATGGCCAGCACAGTACCTGGTACAGACAAGAGCCCAGGGAATATTTGTTGTCTGAAACACTGAACAAATGAATGAGTAAATTTGAATTTTCACTTGCTCTAATTAGGAGTACCATGTGTACCTTTGGAATGCCTAACCTCTTATTTTATAAATTTGGAATTTTTATAATTAATTCATAAAATTTGTTTTCTTTAAATGCTTCCGTATTTTCCCCATCTTCTTAGTTCTCCTATTCAGGAAAGAGGCTAGATATTAATTTAAGCCAATTTATTCTTAATAATCTGCAAAGTACAAATTTTCCACAGTGCAGTAATCCCCCTGTAGGGAAGAGACACTCCTAAGGAGCACAGCCTCTAAGGCGCACAGAAAGAAGCAAGGAAATGGCTGCTAATCACCTCACACAATCTCATAGCTCTCCAGCTAACCTGGAGAAGAATGCTCCATGCTGACTTCTCCTCCTGGGACGTGACACATGCCCTCTCTATTCTCTGAGCGTTTAAATGCACGTGTGCCTCTTGGGGAAAGTTGACACAGGTCCTAATGAATCAGTTTGAGTGAGCAAGGTCTGAGTTCCATCATTTGACTTCAGCCACACTTCATCTTTCATGTATCACAAGTGAACTGCATCAGGCTCCCCTCCTCCCCACCCCCAAAGGAATAAAATGTCTTTAACTATTCTGAACAAATCATTCTCGCCAGGCTCCAAAGTGCTTGAACATTCAGCTCATTTCTCATAATCTGTAATTAAACCCAAGACCTACTTGGAATGATAAAGAATGATATTTGTACATGCTCAGCAACATTAGCATAAGAAGAGTACACAAGGAAATTGGATACAGCAAACTCAGTTTCTCAAGGTGAATAAACACATGGCATGATTTTTCTGGCCAAGCATTTAGAGCTAATGACAGTTAAAAAAAAACACTGCTGACATTTGCCTGGTTTCCAGAAACTTTGAGGTGAGAATTAGATGAACTAAATAAAAATCATATTAAAAATAAATAAATTAGACCCAGCAAACACCTTCTTTACCATATGTTACTCCATATATATTTTCACAGGATTGGTTTCACTAAATAATTGACAATAATCACCTTCCATTTCATTAACATTTATTTGGTGACCTCCAAGTGCCAGGTGCTATGCAAGGAAACTGTATAAATACTATCTCATATGATCCTTAAAATAACTCTACAGAGTAGGTGTTATTATTTTCAATTTACAAATGAAGAAACAAGCTCAGAAAGGTAACTGACTTGCTCCTGATTAAAACCATGTATATGGCTCTGTCATAGCTTTCATCTTACTTCATCAACTTTGGTTGAAAATCATTTTATAATTTCTGTGGATAGGAAGAGTTTCTTTCAAGGTGGACAGACATCAAAACAAAGATAGAATCCCTGGGAGAGAGATATCGACACCTGAATGCATTAATAATAGTAAGCTCAGTTGTTCCCAAGCACCCACCAACACCTATAACTGAGCTTTATTTACCATCAGCTACATTTCCAACTGAGTTCTAACTGCTCATAAAAAACCTCTGCTTGTATGTTTGCCCATTTCTTGGAGTTTTACATCCTCAACTAGGGGACCCACTTAACCTCCTCACCCTAGAAAAATACATAATCTGTGTATATAAGGATTAACCCATGAGCTGGGGTCAGTGAAGAAAAACTGCACAGGAAACAAGTATTTAAAATGTACGACCTACTTTCCTGGGATGGAGAAGTGCCTCTTCAAACTTGCCCTGTTTCTGCCATGTATCTGCCATGTATCTGTGTTTCTTCACTCTGACCTTCAGTGCTTCTGACCTTGGGACAGACTGTTCTTTTGTGTATTCTAACTTTATTTCTATCTGTAGAGTGAACCACTACACTAACATGATGACCTGACCATAGGTCCTGATGGTTTCCTACCCAGATAGTTTGAAGTTCTTTACTTGGACTCCATCTACTTTAAGTTAAACACACTAGGGTATAAGTAGATCATTGCTATTTAGGGATTACTATCTGTCAGTCAAGCTAAAACTTTTATATGTATTATAATATTTACATTTTATAAATAATGAAATCAAGATACAAAGAGTTAAGTAATTTGTGCAATGAAACATAATATGTATGTGATAAATGCATAGTTTGAATCCCCCCACACACACATTCTGCTGCTACAGCTCATGCTCTTAACCACTACTCCATAACATCTCCCACTGAAATTAAGTGAAAAGACAACAAATCTTACCCCCTAAAAATCGATGGCTATTATAAAAGCATTCTTCCAGTGTCCCAGGCCCGAACTCTTAGAGGTGTCCTTGAATCACATCTTTTCTTCATCCCCTATAGTCATATGTCATCCAGTACTATCAATTCTTCCATGTAAAACTTCACTTTATTCCTTATTTTTTTTCCACTTCTCTCTTACCATCATTATTGTAATAGAATTCAACTGGTCTCTCCAGTTTTAGTTTTTTCTTCCCATTCTAATCCATCCTACATATGTTTGCCAAACAAACCTTAAAATACCATATTCATCAGAAAAGACTGAAGTCTTAAGATGTGTAGCCTTTAACGAGAAGATTTAAGAGAAATAATATGGGTATTTTCAAGCACTTGAAGGACTGCCAAGTATAAAGGATTAACTTTATTTTATGTTTCCAGAGAACAAAATCATGATAGTCTACATAGGATAGGAAGGTAAAAAAAAAATAAATCTTGAATTAAGAAGTAATTCTTATCGATTAGAGCCATTCAATAATGGAACTTTTTGTATATTACATTGTGAATCCCCACTAATGCATTCCAGCATAGACTAAATGACTGCTTGCCAGAGGTATTGGGATGCCAGGGGGTTGGACTCAGTCAGCCCAAATATTTCTTATAACTTTGGGATTTTAAAATTTTGAAACGAGTCCTTTTTCAAAGGCCAACAATGGCTCTCAAATTCATATCTAACTATTCACCTAACTTTGTATCTCATAATTCCTAGTATGATCTCCATTCCAGGGTAGTAAATTAGTACCCATATACCAAGCTTATTCCCTAAGCAGGTTGACCTAGCCAGAATCCCTATCTTTAAACCCTCAACTCCATCAAATAATATTCTTGCTTTAGTAATGTAATACGTCTCTAGAATTTCATCCAAAGTACATGTTGTCTTGTTTTATGCTCTCTCTCTTTCCCTTCATTCAAGTTCTAATTCATTCACATAGCCTATCTTGGAGAAAGGATTTTATATTGAAATGTGTTTTATATAGACACCCATTGTATGAGCTCCTAATCTTGGTGTCATCGATGTGTTTAAGAGTCTCCCTGTAGTCATATTCAAATTTGTAGGTTCAAATGCTCACGTGCTATATTCTATTGAGTATAATTATCTTTATATTTTATTCGAGCCTCAAAGAGATCTTTGTACTCCAAAAGAATGCAAAAAGTTTTGTTTCCGTTTTTAATCACCCCTCAAAGTTTATCACTTAACTGTTCTCTCTCTTTAATATTTGTCCACTTGTATTCTCTCTCAGATTGTAAATCTCTTGACGGTAAAGATCATTTATTTTGCTTATTAACCATAGGCTGTGAATTCCTTTATAAAAGGATAGCATCGTATCTGTATCCCAAGTATCTGATACCTAGTAGATATTTTATAAATTTTTGTAGATGAAGGCCTGAAAGAATTAATTTCATACCCCCTAGTACAGCCATTTTCAGTTATCTCTAGAATAATCCAGATTAGATATCAAATTTTCAAAAGAATAATGAAGAAGTCGGTTTCTTAATTTCTAACATACACCTGAGATATATAAATATCTCATATTATTTTGTCAAATTTGTTTGCTACAGATTATTTGTTTGAGACTTTTTACCATGCTAGAAGTAATAGCATTCAGTTAACTTCTTGTTTCTGGTATTCGCAAGGAAATATCTTCGATATACTTCTGATAATTATATGTCTGTCCTTCTCCCATTCCGCAATAAAAGAGCTCAGATATGGAAATGTATAAAGAAGCTACAAAAGGAATTACAATAATGACCCATCAAGACCACAGAAAGAATGTTCTGGAAGCGAAGTCCTAGATTAAAGTCATCTTACCACACAATGGCTGACAGGACCAAGATGGCCTTACATTTACTCTGAATCTGTTCCACTTTTTTATTTTCTGGTTTAAATAATAATAACAATGAAAAGTAGCTTGGTTTTCTATTCTTACTTATGTGCTCATAGAAGATCAATTACTAGGCTTGGCTATACATCACCTAGGATAGTCTGGGCACCTATTAGTATCATTTTTAATGTAGATGATAAACTGAATGGAAATGGGCTCCTTAACGTTAGCAACATATCTCTGTGCTAAGTACACCATCCAAGGTTTTAAAGTGTGCTCTCTCTTCAGAGAACATTCGAGACAGTGAACTAATTTTAGTAGCAATTCTTTAATAATGGTATCTATATATTAACAAGGAGGGAAAATGGCTGACTTTTGTTAAATGCTTTTTTTCTTTACAATAGGAGCTGCTCTAAGTATCTAATATTAACATTCATTGAGCACCAACAGTAAGCTGGAAACTGTATTACATATAACCACATTCTCCTAGATTGCAGCACTATATTGGTCAATGGTGGAATAATAAAGCAAGTGGCTGATTTGCAAACTGAATTATATAAAAAGACACAGACCTGGAAATGCCCTAAAGGAAAAGCAAACTGTCTAGCTTCAAAATGCATACGTTTGAGCACTAAACCTATGCCTGGGAAAATCCTGAGACTGCTTTTTTCTTTTTTCATATGATTTTCAGCATCTGCTATGTCTTTGTAGGGATCAGATGCTTCAATGCAATACATGCTTATTACTGATGAACCCAAGTCTTGTCTGTTCTCTCAGAATGACAATGAAAGCTATTATTATCATTAATAAACTGCATTATGCTTTTCTATGTATTATGTTATTTAAACTTCCTAACTCTCATCTGAGCTAGGGATTGTTACAGATGAGGAATCTGAGATCCATTAAGAAGTAACTTACTGGAGGAAAAAAAAATGCCATAGATGATAGAGGCTCTGTTCATCCCTCTGACAACTAAATCAAAGTTGTGATGGAAACAAGGAGCAGCAGCAAGGAAAAATTGTCTAGGATGAACAAGCCCTACAGCTAGGGAGAAATCCAAGAAATCACTCTTCAATGGCAGAAGGTAGGATGGGGCAAGGACGCAGGGCCGCATTGTCTCAAGTGGCTGAGTGAGATAGAGGCTGTGGCTGCGGCAGAAGCCCCTTGATTAAAGGGGCCACATCCGTGAGTGGATTTTCGTGGTGACAGACCTGCTCTCTCTGAGCAACAGTGCCAATTCAGCTGAGCGAAGGGGGCACCGGGGACTTACTGGGAGACATTGTTGGAGTGAGGGCTTAGGCGAGACTTACTCAGTACAGAAGTGCTGGCAGTATCTGTTGTTCCTTGTTGAGCCCTCCCCACTACCAGTGCACCAGACACAGCACCACCATAGCCTTGACTTCATCAAACAGGATAACAGAGGTCGCTCCGCCCAGAGGATTCCCTGAAACCCCACCTACCCCAAATCGTGGCCCCACCCAAGCCACATCCAGGTATATCTTCAGTGAGTCAGGGGCTCCTTCCTGAGCAGTGCCTAGACTTACAATGGAGGCAACTGGCCTCTGTTTCTGGTATGGCCTTCTGAGGCAACTATAAGCACAGCATCTGTGGATTGCTTGCTGAATCTTAATAGGTGGCTCTAGAGAAGTAGAGGCATGAGCTAAATTTGGCCTGCAGCTGAACCCCTCTCAGGACTGTGCCACTGGACACCTACTTCACAAATCCACACTAATAAAACCAGGAGACTTAGGAGCGTTGCTTAGTACATAGAAACAGATGCAGAAAGACAGCCAGAATGGGAAGACAAATAAGCAGAAGCCATATGAGAGAACAGAAGAGAGGTCCAGATATAATGGAGTCAAGTAACCTAACAGATGCAGAGTTCAAAACACTGGTTATAAAGATGCTCAATGAACTTTTGGAAAGTGTGGAAAACTTCCACAAAGAGATTAAAAAAAACATAAAAATGGAAATAGAAATTATAAAAGAGAACCAGTCTGAAATGAAGAACACATCATCTGAGATGAGAAGTATATTAAATGGAATAAACGAAGTGAATAAACAAGAGGATCAAATGCCTTATCTAGAGGACAGGAAAGGCAAGGACACACAATTAGAACAGCAAGAGATAAGATGCCAAGACTTTAAAAATAATTTAAGAAGAATATGGAATGCTATTAAGGGTTCAACTATCCATCTGATCGGTATAACTGAAGAAATTCAAGATGTTGAACAGATGTTTGAAGAAATAATGATGGAAAACTTCCCTAACCTGGTGAAGGAAATGGACATAAAACCTCAGGAAGCTCAGAGAATTCCAAAAATCAGGGATCCAAAAAGGCCCACACTAAGACATCATAATTAAAATACCAAAGGCTAAATACAAAGAAAGAATATTAAAAGCAGCAAGAGAAAAACAGATAGTTGCTTATAAGATAACACCCATAAGACTGGCAGCTGATTTCTCAAAAGAAACTATGTAGGACAGAAGGGCTTGGTAAACAATATTAGAGAGGATGAAGACCCAGGACCTACAACCAAGAATAATTTATCCAGCAAAGCTGGATAAATTTAGAGTTGAGGACAGATAAAGAGCTTCCCAGACAAAAATAAGCTAAAGGAATTTATCATCATCAAGCCAGTATTACAGGAAATATTGGAGAGACTTCTTTAAGAAGAAAAAACATGTATCAAAAATAGGAATAAAGAATGGTAACAACTACGTTCCTTTCAATAAGTACCTCAAATGGAAAATAACTAAGTGCTCCAACCAAAAGATAGAGTGGCTGAAAGGATAAGAAAACAAGACCCCTACATATGAAAAGGAAAGGAATGGAAAAAGATATTGCTTTGATGGACCTAGAAGATATTTAAGTCAGACAGAGAAAGGTAAACACTATATGATTTCACTTATCTGCAGAATCTAAGGAATAAAAAGAACAAACTAAACAAAAACAGACTCACAAATATAGCGGACAATTTGGGATGGACAGAGGGGAGGGGAGCTTGGGCGGCTGGAAGAATGGGGTGAAGGGTTAAAGAAGTACAAATTAGTAGCTGATGGATGGTCATCGGGATGGGGAGCATGGCATAGGGAACGCAGTTAGCATTAATATGTTGGCTAGGTGGAGGGTCAGGGGAGGGAGGGAGCAATTACAGGGATCATTTTACAAACTATATAGATGTCTAACCAATGAACTGTATACTTGAAACTAATTAAAATAAATAAAAATTTTAAAGTAACTTACTGGGTGTCACACAATAGTAGAGGTGGAAATTCAACTTAGGTTGAGTTCAAATCCTATCCACTTTCTACAACTTAAAGGAACATCAAGAAGCATATATTTGTTTTAAGTTCTTGTATGAACAACTCACTGATCTTGTTGCTGAGAACAGAAAAACATATAATTGGATAATAAATAATGGCTCCTCTCAAGAACCTTAGAATTTTGTAGTAATAGTAAGAGAAATAAGGGATGACCATAAATATCCATGACAGCAGGCAGTGTGGAACAAATGACACATGAGCTTTTCAAATCTGGTTTCATGTGGATTCAGAAGTAGAAGGTAATGTTTGGCAAAGGCTTCCTGGAAAAGGTGATGGATAAACTTAACAATGTTCAATAACTGCAGGATGGAAATATAAAACAAAGCAGTAGGAATCTCAGGAAAATGAAAACATTTTGTCAGCTACTAGGAAGAGATATAAGAAACACATAAAGTATAATCCCTGTGCTCAAGAATCTTATAATTAAATAGAATAGAAAAGAACAACACATTCAAAATAACTGAAGAACAATCTAGGGCATCACATATAGACATTGAATGGTGAATTGTGTGGCACAGGCAACAGAATACAGATGGTGCTCAGAGAACAGGTTTTGCAGGTGTTAAGTCAAGTTTGCCTACAGAGAGAATAAGAATAAAACAAATATTACCAAAGGCAAAGTGAAGAGCATGAGAATAAGGACTAAAATGGTTTGGGGGTTATTTGTTTGATATTTATCGAGTGTCAGTGTACTCAATGTATACAGGGCTAAGTGTACAATTGGAAGTCTCAGAGACAGTTATAAATCTGTGACTGAAGGTAAAATAGCCAGAAAGCAAACCATAGTGACTGCTAGGCCTACCATAAGGAGCCCACACATTTTAGCTAAGTGAGAAAGCTCTAAAGAGAAGGTAGAACTCTACTCTTAGTTGTATGGCCTTGAGTAACTCAATTAATCTCTGATTTTCAGTTTTATCATCTATGAAATGGAGCTAAAAATGCCTACCATGCCTCAATCTCAAATGTGCAGTGAGAATTTCATAAGATTTATTAATCTTATGTGGTTGACTTGTCATCAACCACAAGTCAAAGAAATTTGAAGCACTGCCTACACTGCAAATGCAATGCCAAATGCTGGATGGAAATGAAGAGATAATAAAGCACTGCTGTTACTCCCACACAGGCATTCCAATATGTCCAGTCATTAATTCAATCAACATTCTTTGAGAATCTACTAGATTCTAGATATCATGCCTCTCACCAGGGATATTAAGTCAAAAGAAACAAAGTTAGAATAAAAAATATGTTTCAATCTTCATGACCTTGGATTAGCAATGGTTTCTGAGATATAACACCCACAGCACAAGCATAAGATATGACATATAAAGTACAAGATAAATACATAATGTGGACTTCATCAAAATTCAAAACTTTTGTTTTCTAAGAACTCTATCATAAAAATGAAAAGACAACCCAAAAATGAAAGAAAATATTCACAAACCATATATATGATAAGGACTAATATTTAAATATATAATTAAGTATTACAACTCAACAATAAAAAGACAGTTAACCCAATTCAAAATGAGCAAAGGATTTGAATAGACATTTCTCCATAGAAGATATACAGAAGGCTAATAGTATATGAAAAGATTATCAACATTATTAATCATCATGGAAATGCAAGTCAAAACCTCAATGAGATACCACTTCATACTCACTAGGATGACCATAATAAAAAAGCTGGACAGTAAAAATTGTTGGCAAAGAAGTAGAGGAGTTAGAACATCATACATTGATGGTGGAAATGTAAAATGATATAACCATTTTGGAAAACAGTCTGGCAGTTCCTCGAAAAGTTAAACAGAATCATCACATGACCTGGCAATTCCATTCCTTGGTATATACCCAATATAATTGAAAACATATATTCACACAAAAACATGTACTTAAACATTCTTAGTAGCATTATTTATAATAGCCAAAAAATGAGGAAAAAATAAATGCCCACTAACTGATGAATAAACAAGTCAGCCATTAAAAGGAATGAAATATTGATATATGTTGCAATGTGGATGAGCCTTGAAAATATTTTTCTAAGTGAAAGAAATCTGTCGCAAAATGCCACATATTATATGATGTCATTTGTATAAAATATCCAGACTAGTCAAATTCATAGACACAGAATGTAGGTTAGTGGTTGCCAGGGGCTGAAAGGAGAAGAGATTGTTAAGTGGTTATTGATAGACTTGGGTTTCTTTTTGGGGTGGTGAAAATGTTCTGGAATTATATGTTAGTGATAGTTGCATATCCTTGTGAATACATTGAAGGCTACCAAAGTGTACACTATAAAATGACAAATTTTATAGTATGTAAATTGTATCTCAGTTAATAAAAAGATGGTGTTCCTTCCAGTGAAGGAATTTAGAACACACTGGGAAAAAGAGAAAAAGAAATCACTACTTACAGTGAAAAACAAATATATTTATTGCTTAATATAATAAGCATTGGTGAGTTGTGTCATACATATAGAGAGATACAAAATAACAGTTAATATTTATTGAAGCACTCGCTATATGCCAGGTATCGTTCTAAGCATTTCACATGTTATCAACTCATTAATCCTCATGATAAACCTTTGAGGTAGGTACTTATTATGTCTCCATTTTTTCAAAAAAGGAAACTAAAATACAGAGTGGTAAACAAACTTGCCCAAAGTTACATTAATTACACATAAGTAACAGAGCAAGGATTTGAAACCAAGAGATCAGGCTATAGCATCCATATTGTTATCACGAGATGATACCATTTCTTTAAAAAATATGACATAATATGCATATAAAAAGTATCTTAATAAGTCTCAGTTCATAGATTCATTGAATCTTGGACTTAAAGTTTACTTAGTGCCTCTTTATAGCTCATGCCTAAAGATTTTCTACAAAACCCTACCCAAATGATCTTTGCACCCAGTCTATTTTGTACATTTCCTGAAAGAGGAAGGTCAGTAATGACCCAGACAACTTATTCCATCTTTGAATGGCACTGGCTATTTTGAAAATTCTTCCTTGCATTAAAATTGTATGTTTCTTAAAGGAAGAAACTCTTTATTGGTCAGGTTGCCTACAAGCAGAGCCTAAGATGGGGATTTATGTAGATATAATTTATCAATAGAGTGCTATTAAGAATGAATCTATAAGGGAGAAAGGAATGGGATTGGAAAGTGGATGTGGTCACAGGCAAGTATATTCTTGGCCCTATGTACAATGTAAGCCTCTTTAGAGCAAGAACCGCAGCACAGAGTTGCACACCTTGAAGCATCAATCTGTCATGAGCCACAATGGTGGGGAGGGATAAGTAGCCCTGGGCAAGGCATCCAGGAGAAGGGGACAGGGCAACTGCAAGCCATTAGCAGCTAACACATCAGCTAAGGAGAGGATACGTAGGTTTGTGAAAGGTTTCTGTGTGGACACCACAGCATCTCCTACACACCAACAGTACCTAGCAAAGTGGTTGAAGACAGTTCTAAAACCAAAATTAAGCTTCTCCTACATACCACCTACTATCTGTGTGATCTAAGCCAAGTCACTTTTTTATCTCTAAGCCTGGTTTTTTATCTGTTAAAAGGGCATAGGGGTTTAACAAAGATCAAGAAAAATGATAAACAAATTGCATATAGGATTTTTAGATTTTCCAGTCAAGATAATGGAGTAGGTAAATGCTGTGTTTGCCTCCTCTCATGATCACATCAAAATTATAACTAAACTACAGAACAACAATTACTGAGAATCACCTGAAGTCTAGCTGAACATAAGTCCTACAACTAAGGTCTTACAGAAGAAGCCACCTCAAGACTGATAGCAGAGGTAGAGACATGGAATAGGCTTGTCCCACTGGAAGTTAATCGGGAGAGATACTGCAGATGCAGAGGTCCCCGCTGAGGAGCCAGGAGTCCCAGCCTCACATGGGATCCTGAGCCCAGGTATCAAAGCCAGAAAGAGAAATCCCCATAACATCTGGCTGTGAAAACCAGTGAAGATTGTAGCTGAATGAGATGGAGGGAGGTAAGAGTCCCAGGAGTTCCTCTAAAAGGGCTCACTCAAGAACTTACTAACAAACTCACTTGCTCTGAGCTCCAGTTCTAGGGCAGTAGCTTGAAATGCTCCAGGGACACAGGGGGAGGAACTGAATTATCTGGCTTCAGAACAAGGGCTGGAGGAGCAGCTTTCTCCCAGAAAAAAAAGTGCTGGCAGAATCCATTGTTCCTTTATTGAACTAGTCCCTCACCAAGCATGCAGCTGCAAGAGGGTGCCATATCTGAGTCTCCATCGACCTGGCTAGCTAACAAAGTTCACCCTACCCTGGAGATTCCCTGAGGTCCCACCTCACCAACTTATGGGCCCACTCAAGCCGCTTCCAGTGGCTTTTCCATACAAATGGCCTGCCTTGGCTCATGCTGAGGACTTTCCTAAAATCTGTTAAAGGTTCACAAACACAAAGCATCTGGCCTCAGTGTGCCCCATAACTCTAGCTGAGCATCCCAATGCCCAGCACTAGCAGCAGCTGGCCTTAGTTCATAGCTTGGCCTCTTGAAGCATTTCCAAGCCCAGAGCCTGTGGCAGCCATCTGTGGATTGCTTGGTGACTAATGCCGGTGGTCCTAGGCAGGGTACATGCTGCTACAGCTAAACTTCGCCTGCAGCAGAACCCCTCCGTGGATGCCCTAGGGCTGGCATACCCAGTGCAGCGGCTGGTTTTGATCTGAGCCTGAGTACCACCAGGGGCCACATCCAAGGAAGACACACCAAAAGACTTAGGCAGACACCAGAGCTCTTCTAAACTGAATCCTGCTCTGTAGAGTCAGCCTCTGCACAACCACTCCTCCACTACAGTCACCTGCCAGTCCGTACAACCAATCAGCCCATGAGTCAAATCTTCCCATTGACGTGCATACAGCAACCAAGGCTCAACTACTAAAGGAGGGCACGCACAGCCTATACAAGGGACACACTTGAAGCACCTGGCTCAGGTGACCAAGGAGACTATGCCACTGGGTGCCATAGGAAATCTACTACCTAAGGCCACTCTACTAAGACTGAAAGACATAGCAGCTCTGCCTAATACATAGAAGCAAACATACAGAGGTAGCCAAAACTGGGAGACAAAGAAACATGTCCCACATGAAAGAACAGAACAAAGTTCCATAAAAAGAACTGAACTAAATGGAGATAATCAATCTATCTAACATATCCAGTGTTCAAAACACAAGTTACAAGGATGTGCAATAAACTTAGGGGACGAGTAGATGAACTCAGAACTTTAACAAAAAGATAGAAAACATAAAAAAAAAAAAAAACAGCCAGAAACAAAAAATACAATACCTGAAATGAAGAATACATTAGAAGGAATCAACAGTAGAGTAAATGAAGCAGAGGATCGAATCAGCCATTTAGAAGATAAGATAACAGAAAACACCCAATAAGAACAGCAACAAGAAAAAAAAAATGAGGATAGTTTAAGGGACCTATGGGACAACATCAAGCGTACCAACATTCACATCAGAGGGGTACCAGAAAGAGAAGAGAGGGAGCAAGAAATTGAAAAATTATTTGAATAAATAATGACAGAAAACTTCCTTAATGTGGTGAAGGAAATACATATACAAGCCCAGGAAGTGCAGAGAGTCCTAAACGAGGTGAAGCCAAACAGGCCCACACCAAGTCACATCATCATTAAAATGCCAAAGGTTAAAGACAAAGAGAGAATCTTAAAAGCAATAAGAGAAAAGCAGTTAGTTACCTATAAGAGAGCTCCCAAAGTTTCTCAACAGAAACTTTGCAGGCCAGAAGGGCTTGACACAAAATATTCAAAGTGATGAAACGCAAGGACCTATGACCAAGATTACTCTACCCAGTAAAGCTATCATTTAGAATCAAAGGACAGATAAAGAGCTTCCCAGACAAGAAAAAGCTAAAGAAGTTTATCAACACCAAACCAATATTACAAGAAATGTTAGAGGGAAGAGAAGAAGAATGAGAAGGAGAAAAGATAAAAAATATGAATAATAAAATGGCAATAACTACCTATCTTTCAAAAGTTACTTTAAATGTAAATGGATTAAATGCTCCAATCAAAAGATGGGGTAGCTGAATGGATTAAAAAAAAAAACAAAAAACCACAGACCCTTACATAAGACCAGACATATGCTGCTTACAAGAGACTCACTTCACATCAAAAGACACGCAGACTGAAGGTGAAGGGATGGAAAAAGATGTTTCATGAAAACTGAAACAAATAAACAAAAAATCTGGGGTAGCAATACTTATACTAGACAAAATAGACTTTAAAACAAAGGCTATAACAAGAAACAAAGGACCCAGTAATCCCACTTCTGGGTATTTATCCAAAGAAATCCAAAACACTACTTTAAAGGGACATGTGCATCCATATGTTCACTACTGCATTACTTACAATAGTCAAGATGTGGAGGCTACCTTAGTGTCCATCGATGGATGAAAGGAGAGGTGATACATATATGCAATAGGGTATTACCTGGCCATAAAAATAGAATCAAATGTTGCAATCTGCAACAACGTGGATGGACCTATAGAGGGTACTGTGCTGAGTAGAGTAAGACAAAGACAAATGCCATACGGTTTCACTTACATGTGGAATCTAAATAACAAAATAAGACACACAAAACAGAAACAAACTCATAGATACAGATAACATTTTGATGGTTGACAGATTGGTGGAGGATTGGAAGTGTGAAAAAGGGGAAGGGATTAAGAAGTAAAAATTGTAGTTACAAAATAGTCATGGGGATGTAAAGTATATTTTATGGAATATAATCAATAACATTGTGATAACTATATATGGAGTCAGATGGGTACTAAATTTATAGATTTATATAAATCTCTAATCACTATGTTGTACACCTGAAACTGATATATAACATTGTATTCCAACTATAACTGAAAAATTTAAAAACTGTTTTTAAAAAAGTTACTTAACCAAATAAAATTATAGAAATGAGCACCTTAAATGGGCCAATTTTACTGTATTTAATTTATGCCACAAAAATTTGAGTTTTAAAAAATAAAAAGAATGCATCTAGCAATATGCTTAGCATGTAATTAATGCTCAAGCAGATATTACCATAATAAGTATATATTAAATGTTTGTTGATATAAAATTTTTCCCATTCCATCCAGAATGAAATGAAAGAAGCTGAATTACTTTTCAATCTACCATCAATTTCAAACCATATAATTTCCAGTTCCTATAATATACTGTCTTAGCATTTTCTCATCATAATTTGAATTCTCAGAGTAAAAATTTGAATTTTGTCCTAAAATCCTCTTACTATTCACTGAAGCCATCACCTCCTGAGAAACAGTCTTCCTTTCAGCTTTCTCTGTTTGTCCTATCTGAATTAAGTTTTCATTCTGGACTATCATAAATCCATCAGTGTTTGACTTTTTCCTTTGTGGTGGTGAATACCAAAGTCTGACTATGAATTCATGTCTTGCTGTAATGATTTCAAATGTTTTCCAGGTTCCAGGGTTATCCCATTAAAGGCATTTTTATAAAAATCTGGTATTCTGCCAGGAAAAGGCCTGTGGTCCAGCTGCCAAAACACATGACAACAAGCACCTGACAAGAATCCAGTGATGGATCTGCTGGCTGCCAGACTGGCAGCTCCATCAGTGACAGTGGAACTGGATAGATTGGAACCTGACCCTGGACCGGGTAAAAAAAAAAAAAACTATTGATATACCATGATCAGTATAGAACACTCTAGAGAAAGCCTTCCTATTCACTAAGGATAGAAAGGCCCATCCCAATGAGGAAGTAGCTGTGCTGTGCAGGACGGTCTTTCTGCCAAAATGTGCACTGGCACTCGAAGGCACTTTAGGTAGTGAATTGACTAGCCATTTTACAATCCCCCAGTCCTCAGCATCTCTCCACTACATACACATGCCAAGGAGTATATTCTTCACAATTGTTCTTCCTACGAATGCCAGTCATGTTCTTTTGTTCATGCATTCATTCATTCATTTATTCATTCAATGAATATTCCTTGAGTGCTTAGCAGGCTCTAGGGATACCAGATAGAAGATGGATATATGATAAAAGGAACCAAAGTTAGGTGGCTGAGTTAAATTCCTGCACACTACAAACTCTGCCCCACCCCTATAATACATAACTATTTAAAAGAGAAACTCTGGAGAAAAGCTCTTTACTTCAAATACTAACTCAATAATGGTTGAAAATAGACACTGTTGCCTAACGAGAAAATTAGGGGCCTTCCTGACCCTTCTCAAATTATTCCATATGAGCAGCTGGATATTCAGCCTAGAGAAAGGCTGGACCTATCTCTGCTTTTGCACAATGTAGAAAGCACCTTGAAATTCCTGTGTCTCTAATGAAACTTTGGTAGTGCCCATCTACATCTAATTTACCCCATGGAATCACTGTTCTGTGAATTCATTTCCCACTCTGTGAAATGGGGATGCTGTCACACAAGGCTGACAAACACCTGGGCAGCAAGAAACACTGCTATTTGCATATCTAATGGATTTGTTTCAGACTGTTAGTTTTCCTTAAATGTTTAAAATACCCAGCCAATAATAATGAGATGGGATGTGACAACTAAAACTCTCCAATTTAGCAAGATTCATTTTGAAAAATAATCACAGAGTATTTGAATCACTGCCTAGCAGAGTAGAACAACATCTGGCAAACAAGAGGTGATGTATTATAATGTTTTAGCACCATATGGCAATATGTCTTCAAAGTCACCTGCAGGTTGAAATAAAACCTATTTTATAACTACCTCAGGAAAATGGGAGAAGGGTAAGGAATCAAGAGGGTATATTGGAAAATACTATATGTGCACCAAAAGAATGTGCTGCTAAATATTAAAGTAAATATTGAAATAGCAACACATTAAGAAGCTAAAATAACAAGTTATCTAAAGCTTTTAATTGTCATAAAGTGTAACAAACCAAAGATTCATCTATTGAACTACAGGTGGTATTATCCAAACCAAATTAAAAGTGATCTATAGTGAGTGTGGTAAGACTTAGGGTTCTTGCCCTTTGGTATGAGAAATGAAATTAAGAAACCAGTGTCAAATAGGATCTTAAATGTTAAATGAGTTTATGTTTTTTTGATCTTTGTTAGAGAAATAAGGCAATTTTAACTTTTTTTTTTTCCTTTTAATAAAAGACTGTATTGCCTACCCTCTGGGGTAGAGAACACAGCCTCATATATTGGGCAGAGTGGGGGGGGAGGGTCTCTCTTCTCCAGCTTCTCCCCAGCACATTCCCATGCACACTACTATCTTCCTTAGCATGGTTCTGTTCCTCCTCCTCTAACTGTAACCAGTGTTACCCTCCGTCACACCAGCTTGCGGGGAAGCAGGGGAGTTGCAGGGGACAAAGGGGCACAAAACAATAACTAAATAGTAGTAGTTCACTAGCTCCTACTCCAAAGTCCTCAAATTCCTCCTAAAGTTCCCAAAGAAAGGTTATTTGCATGTGCTTTTAAGTTCCCTCCTCAGCAACCCTTGCCTTTCACCATTTCCCACCCGCCCCCCTTCTCTTCTGCATCTCTGAAGTGATGCTGCTGTAGGAGCCACCTATGTCCATGACAAAGGTACCACAGCATCATGTCATTTTCCTTGTTCCAAGTGTGGCGTATGATCATTGTCCAATGGGTACCAAGTTCAATGGGCTCTAATAGCCTTCGTCCCCAAGTGTCCCATCAATCTGTCCTATGGGCTACAACATTGTGCTTTCCTGTGCTCTCACACCTCATGAATTCGATCTCCTAATTTATATCCATTGTACTATTGTCACATGTCTCCATAGTCTCAGGCATGACTCTGTGCTGTTTTAATATCAGAAAATACAACTGACCAATACTCTGCACCCTGACACAGGCCCTTTTCCCTTAAACCAAGAATAAAAAATATGATAATAATAAAATAATTAATAAAATAATAAAATAATAGTAATAACAATACAGTCTTCATAATTTATTGAATTTGTGATATTTGCCAGGTATTCTATTAAGCACTTTAGATACATTGAATCAATTATTATCTCAATCACCTAGAGAAGCTGTATAAGCTGATTGGGGCTAAGAAGTCAAGATTTGATTCTAGGTCTGACTTTGAAGTTTGTACTCTTTCCTATTACACATAGTGACTTTATTCCTCATCTCTTTGTTTTCCAGATAAATCTTTTGACACTCATGGGAATATATTTCAGAAATCATAATATGGCAAGAAAGCATGACTGAATTCTGGGTGAGCAGCGCGGCTTAGTTTCTCAAGTTGAGATCCTCACTGCAATGAGAATAATTATTTTTATTCATGTGTTTCTTCAGACTTTACAAAGTCTTACTTCGTTGGCTCCTCACACCAGCTCTCTACTTTAAGAACAAAATAATTATGTAGATCATGCTGAGGGGCGAACCAAAATGTTGAAGTAGATCCTGAGCCCAGGTCTTCTGAGTCCCATCACTTTGCTCTTTTCAAGTTGTATATTGTCTCCCCTGTGCCAGTTAGCTGGCAAGTTCACCCAAAGTAGGCCCCGAATCCAGGTCCTCAGGCCTTCTTCCCACCAGTTCCCCACATATACCCTCTGTTACAACCAGAGTAGACCCCATCATTCTCTTCTTTCCATATCTCCCACCTCTGAGACAATGCTCTTGCTTATTTCTTCTTCCTAGATTTCTCCCCACTCCACTGCAGTTCTCAAATCCCACTTACCACGAATGAAGTCTTTCCCCGATACTCTACTGTGTGAGGTTCTATTTTCTACTTTTATATGCTGTGTGTACCCCTCAGGTAATAATTCAAATGTTCTGGTTATTGTGGTTATTTGAATACTTGTCTTAGCAAAACCTCTGCTTTAGACTGTAAATTCCCTTAGGGGATAAACTTGGCCATATATCCTATACCCCTTGCTGTACCTAACCGAGGGCTATCTTCTCAAAGTGGGTAATTAATAGCATCTGCTGAATTAAAATAACTTTAACTTGCGTTCTTTATTAACAGACTATATTCATGATCAACTACTGCACATTCCATTTCCACACTTCCATTTGGGAGTCTCTATATTTTTCCCAGAAACAAGGGCACTTTGAAGTCATTCTGAGCTCCTAATTTAATCTTCCCTTAATGGAGTTTGCCTCCCAGTTGGTTCAATATATTCTCTAAAATTCTATTTCCTTATGGATTTATAGCCTTAAAACTCTTTTTCTACCTTAAAAATCTCCTGGATTATTTATGGGAGCTGATTCATATCTAGTGCATTTATATTGTTTTTTTTTTTTTATCAAAAGAATATCCTATTACTTTTCAACCAAAATATCTTAGTTTTCTTCAAGCTCCAAGTGATTTATGGTATATAATGTATATTTGGGAAAATTAAAGTTTTTTATAGATCAAACAAATATATTGGGCATGACTATTTCATAAGCCTTGCATGTCAGAATTTTTCCTCCCTAGTCTCAGCTTTCTATGTTGTGTCCAGTAACAGCACTGTGATTCACAGCTAGGATGGCCATGTGAGCCAATGTCAAACACCTGTTCCTGCACTGATACTTCACCTAAGCCTTACATGCATCCATTGGTTATTCTGTTGAGAGCTCTAGGTCTGCCAACACATAGAAAAAATTTAGAGAAAGATTGCATGGGAAAAAGTACAGGCTTTCAAAACCATATTTCCAGACTTATTTTTAATACTTTTTGCTTTTATTTATGGGTTAATGCATACACATGGTAGATTATTTATACCAAAGGTCTACAAAAAAATTACACTCTCCTCCCACCTAGCTCCCAGTTCCACATTCCAGAGACAACCATTGTTAGCATTCTTTGCAAATTCTAAACTAGGGGTTTTAAAGAGAAATCAAGGAAATTACAGTCAGACTCAACAACAGTCAATCAAAAGTTATGCACTGAGCACCTGTTAGGCTCCAGGCACTGTTCTGGGTGCTGCTGCTGAGGGCCCCTCACTGCTTCCCAGGGTTTATATCTACAGGCAGTACAAAATGCAGAGCCTAAGAACACAATATAAACAGTGCTACAACTGTAGAAGTGTCAGGAATTAAGGGAATTATTGACTTCCCAAAAGTGGTAAAAAAAACAAAAAACAAAAAAACAAAAAACTTTTGAGGGCTCCAGTAGGAAAGAATTATGTCAGGCACAGAGAACGGAAATAGTGATCTCTGAGAATAATCTGCAAGATCAGAGGTGTGAGATAATATATGGCAAGTTTGACAAACAGAAAAAAAATGCTGTTTTGTTAAAACTACATCTGAAAGAAGATGGACAAAAAAAAAAGAGCCTAGAAGGAAAAAGTAATCCAGTGGCCATTGTCCACCTTCCCACTGTCCATGTTATCATACTGTAGAAAGAATACGGCACATGAATAATAAGAAAACCTAATTTTAAATATTGGCTAATTATCTGAACACCTGAGTTGCCTCATGTATAAAGGAAGAGAAACCAAAGCCACCTCATAGGTGATTGAGAGAATTAAAGTCGATTAGATAATTCATGCACAAGTACCTAGCACAATGCCAGGCAGATACAAATAGTAAAACCGAACGAATGTTAAAGGCCAAAAAAAAAAAAAAAAGGGGGGAGTGGTGATTATTCTAGGCCACTGGAATTTCTTCTGGGACATTTTCATCTGGCAAAGCCTCAAAATGCAAGCTTCTGAACTGCCAGGGTACTAATCAAGAGAGAGAACGGCCCTTCCCACCTCACATCATGGGAAACCCCAGAGAACACATTTTTCAACCACCAGCCTGCTTCCACCTTGAAAACTGGGCCACTCTGAAGATTTTCCAAAGTATATTTTAAGATAATTCATTACCTGCCTCCTAAGGCCTGATATTACTTATGATATTACTTACTAATAGAACAAATAAATACACTATTACATTTGTGGGGTGGGGGAAAGTCTCTATTGCTTGGGAAGCAAATTAAGATCTTAGTCATTTATATGAATCTCTTACTTTTCAGGCTAAAGTTATAAAACCTGGCAAAGAAGGTACTTTTTAAAAGATTGCTTGCACTCTTGCTTACTTGTTTGCTTTTATGACAGAAAGATTTTTGTTGTTTTTTTTTTTTAATGAATTATTCTCAGAGGGACAGACCACTCAAATTCTTTAAATGGTGATGCCTAGCTTGGCATCTTCACTGAGAATTTCTGTGCAGGAGACTGAAGAATCACATAGTTGTATATTTTTACCCTCTAATTACTTTTTAATTTGCACGTCAGTGCTTGCAAAAAGAATGTAAAAAAGAATATAAAGTAACAATTAGAGGGTAATAGACATCTTATATGATTTCTGACATCCAGCATAGAGTTTCAATAGTAAAGGTAAATTAACTATGACAGTTTAGGCATATGACCCACTTTGGACCTATGACTGGAACACTTGAAATACCAGGAGCTATAGTTTTGAAAGAATTGAAGAGATCAGACCTGACATTGGAATATACGAACCTATTGTCAAATCCGTAGGTTCCACTGGTAGAACCCTATGTAACTCCTTTAAAGATTGTGTAGGCATTGTCTAGGCATACCAAGGAGAATTCAGACCTCTATCCAGTGCAGTGTATGATCTCTAACATGGTAAAAGTCACTTAGTAATCAATCTTGGCCATGATATAGATGATGATCCATCCATTCATTCAATCAATTCATAAATAGGCAAAATACTAGACAGTGGAGACAGGTAAGACCTGGTCCCTGACTTCAAAGAACTCATAGTGTAGTATACCAAGTACCACAAAAAAATAAGAATCATTACAGAAAATAATTTTGTTGCATAGAGCAGGGATGGGTTAAAAATTGAACTGCTCTAGGTGTCAAATACATTAGATACACTACTGGTAGAGTTATAAAAGTAAACAAATAATTACAATTGCCAATCCTACAATAAATACATAATTACTGTAATTTTGACTCCTTTAATTAGATAATAAAGATCATTTCCCATCTAAATTGACCAACAGAAAAGAAGCAGCTGGTTGAGGTAAGTTAAGTATTTAGTGACTATTGCAGGTTCAACAGAGTCAATCTAAATAAGTCAAGGAAAAACTGTGTTTATTCTTTAAGAGCTAATGTTTGGTGTTTAGGATCCAGTATTCAGCTATACAGAATTGCTTCAACTGCAACTATTTCATCTCTGAAACCCAAGGTCGAGTCTTCTATACAAACAGCCATCACTGAGGGTGGATGCTGTTGATACTCAAAAGCCAAGATGAAATGAGATGAAGAACACCTGTGCTGAATAAACACAGCGTTCTATTTTGTTTGGTTTGGTTTGTTTTAATGCTGGAATGACTGCAATGAATATCGTCATCTTTTACCCAGGCTGTTAACTTTTAGTCTTTCTTTGGAATTAGAAAATGGTCTCTGACCACCAGTAAAAAATTCAAAATCTGGTGAAACTGTAAATTATACTCTGCAAAGCAGCATATCTTCCCTTAGATTAATACGAAAAATTTTTTTTTTCTGATTTATTTTTGCTTAATTTTGCTTGTATGGTTTGGATTCCGAAAATTCCTTTTAAGTTCTTTAAGCATCATTGAAAGCTATTTTTTCCCTCTTTGAATCAAAATACATCTTCTTCCCAGGTAGAAGAAAATTCCTACTTCAAAAAGAAGATTTAAAGATTCAAACTCGGTCCTCCTTCTGAAGGATAGGCCTGATTATAGGGATATGTACATGATATACATTAACCACATATAACTAACTCATGTAGTAGTCTAGAGACTTGAAGTTGCAAAAAATGATTTTATTAAACCCTTTGTTATATCATTCTTTTGCACTGTATCTCCCAAGGTGATGCTTAGAGTTTACTAAGTGCCCTTTTATGTATCTGTAGATGTGCAGTCAATGACATGTAGACAAAAAATGGACTGGAGTACAAAATATCCCTCGCATGCAGAAACTACAATGTAATTTAAAAAGTGAAATATAAAGATACTATATATGAAAGAGCTAAAAACTTCAGAGGCATATAGTCTTTTAATAGGAAGTTGTCTTGGAGATTGTACATATCCATCATTTTAAAAATAAGGAAACTTAAACGAAGGGGGAAAAAAATCAATACTCTGCCAAGGGCCACACATTTAGTTCAAAGTAGAGCTAAAACTAGAATTGGGTCTTCTGACTCCTTTCCCAGAATACTGTCTTCTGTACTACATTATATACTTAAAGAATAGAGATAGTTTGAGGATGATATATTTCAAAACAACCTCTAAATGAACATGCGGTGCTAAAAATTACATACTAGAAAGAAATTTAAAGAGAAGATCATTAAATGATGGGGATAATGAAGCAAGAATATACAAAAAGTTTGTCTTTGTGATTAACCTTAAGAGAACTATAAGATGTGTATCGTGAAAGGGAGGAGGAAGAGCATTCTAGATGAGGACAACGTAATTCCATCCAGCAAACATTTTTATGAGTGCTTCTTATATGCCAGGTAACATGGTGCAGGGTCAGGGTAAGGGATTTGCAATAGTACCTCACAGAGTCCAGGTGAGAGAAGGAGTAGGAAGCCTGGGTGAGGTTTGTTTTTTTTTTTCTCTCTCTTTTTTTTGATACAGAGAGCATTGTGGTACCG
This sequence comes from Pteropus vampyrus, assembly GCF_000151845.1. Classification (NCBI taxonomy): domain Eukaryota; kingdom Metazoa; phylum Chordata; class Mammalia; order Chiroptera; family Pteropodidae; genus Pteropus; species Pteropus vampyrus. The sequence goes on from NW_011888865.1 coordinate 6,199,040, forward strand.
GTGAGTCCGTGGATTTCATTAGCAAAAGTGATAATGTCTTTCTCTTTTGCTTTATACTATTTTCAAAGTTCTTTCACATTCATTAATGTTCTCATTTGGTACTCATCATCTCTTTGAGAGAGATAGGGCAGGACTAATTATCCTGCTTAACAGATAAGGAAACCAACTCCCAGAAAGGCTGAGTGATTAAACCTCACTTACGTAGCAATTAAAGGCAGCACTAGGACTGGAATCCTGATTTTCTTGCTCCCACATCAAAGGCTATTTGTAATTTACAATCTTGCCCAACCTCAGGCCTTCTGAAGCTCAGCAAAATTCATATGACTGTCTTGGGCCCCTCTGTGACTCTCCTGACTCTTCCGTGGTGGCCAGGAGGATTATGTGAAACCATAAACCTCGCATGGCGTCTTGAGAGAAATCCAACAGAACCTCCACCCTAATTCTGTGCTCCCCTCCAGCTGCTCTGGATGCCCTCCAGAAGGGTTGAGTTAGCAGCCACTGCTGCTGGTTTTCACATCCTGTCTTATGAATGGCAAACAGCCACTAGACTAGACCTGTGGTGAGCAGGTCTGTTTTAGAGATTACTTCAGGCCAACTCAAAATTCTGCCTAGCCTAATTAACAAGGTGAAAACAAAGCTCAATTCTTCAACACAATCCTGCACAGGCCAGTTATCACGGCCCTGCTCTGTGGCCACACTCTCAAGCCAACCCCTATTCACTCGAATGCACACACCCTTGGTAAAGAAGGTTGATAGGTAAAAAACTGAGGGAGGTTGTTACACGTGTGGAAATCTATTCCTGTCACTATAAAAGAAAAGTGTATAACTTTTTTTAAAGTGTCAGAACTTTTGGAAGGAATCCAGGGCTCTCTACAGTCAAGTGTTTGAATCTGGAGCTAAAAGCCCTGAACTATGCCTTCTCTATGTTGAAATCACAATGAAGTAACTTAAAATCTGGACGAAAGCACTCAAACGTTCCAGTTTCTGCTGCGTGTGATTCAGGGGCTAATAAATCTGGAGAAACAAATGGTTTCCATTCCTGAATCTCCAATTAAACCTTTTAATGGCTTAAAACTACATGCACTAAGTACAAGTCAATTTTAAAAAATAACCAATAAAATACAACCAAAGCTTTAGCTGCAAAGTAAATGAAAAGTATACAAGCTGGAAATGCAAGAAATCTTAATCCATGTCCTGCTTAAAACCAGAATTGGCCAGATAAAGAAAAGGTAGAATCTGGAAAGTAAGCCCATTTGCCAGGATTCATGCAGGTCTGTTCTGAGAACAATTGGGAATAAAATTCAGAGCAACAGGTGAGGCCTAATAGCAAGAAAGTGTGGGATAGGATCTGGTAAGGAAAGGTTCATGGAGGTGCCTTATGAGCCCATTGGAACAGAGTAGCTGATTTCATTTTTCTCAAAAGTCAAGGGTGTATGTTACCTATAGCTTTGTGTTCCCAAACCAAACTTACCAGGAAAAAAGAACTTTAGTAGCAGCAACCTTCCAGCCAGAGGGGTCAGAAATTAATCTTATAATCATAGACTTACTATGATTAAAAAAAAAAAAAAGTTTGTCTAGAATAAAAGCCAAGTACAAAATTGCTGACCAATTCACAGCATTCACCAATATTGCTGGATTGGTCCAGTCTATATAACAGCTTCTGATTCAATTTTCTGTTTATGATTCCAGCTTTCTGTAGAGTAGGAGTATGCAGACTATGACTCCTGTCAAATCATGTCCTCAACCTACTTTTGTAGATAAGGTTTTATAGGAACCTTGTCATAACTATTTGCTTTGGTATTATCTATGGCTGCTTTTCAGTTACGATGGGAGTTAAGTAGTTGTAATGAAGACCATATGACCTGCAAAGTCTAAAATATTCACTACCTGGCCTTTTGCAGAATAAATTTGTCTGTCCCTGCCATCACAAATAGTGACTAAAACTCTGTTCTAAATTCCAGAACACAGAACAAATGCCTTAACACAAAATGGATTGCCCTTCTACACACTCTCTACCAGGATTTGCCTCCATTTCCTGTCTTAACAGCCTCTCTCCAGGTGGCAGTACTAAATGGCTAGATCTGGACTCAGGTCCTTGATTTCGACCCTTTTAGAGAGCAAGTGTAGCCTAAATCAAGCTAGAATACACCTCAAGGCACAAATTGCGCCCCTCCTTATCCTCAGCCCACCCAAGAAAATTCCTCTGTGTTCCACGAGGCTCACTTATAGAGACTGCATCAGTGAACTCCTAGCCCTTTGTCTTTTAGTGAAGTTCAGTCCATGAGAGGCGCCTACAGGAGATTAAAGCAAGGGGTAAAATGAGACTAGGGTATTTATTTTCCTGCTCTTACCTGTAGCCCTGGCAGTCAACTATATCCCTTAACCAAAGATCGCAAATTCTGTTAAACAGTCTTCTCCACAGAGTTATCTGCCTTCGGATTCTACTAATTGTTCCCTCCCATCACCCATTCAGGCATAGAGATGGTAATGGCCCCCACTATTACTAGTTCTGCTTTAACCTTTGTCATTCCCCACACTCTGCCCATATCTTTGATAATAGTCTTTTATCAAAATCTCCTCAAATTACAGAATTTTAGGGTGCTGTTTATTTCCCAACTGGTACAGTAATTGGTATCAAGGTCCCATGAAACAGATCCAAAATATGATGTTTGGGGATTGAATTGCTTACATAATTGCGGAGCACATAAACAACTCCAGGTTGGGGGCAACTGGGATTTGAGTAATCCACAACACTGATGGCAACAAAATTACTCAAATTATTTCCAATGGTGGCATGGGATGAAATGGAGGTTGAGGTCAAGGATTTGAGACCTCAAGTAGCCTATAGCACTTAGTTGATATGGTAATCATAGAGATTATTAAGTCACCTGTCTTCCTCTATGGCCTGAAAGAGCCAAAATAATAAATAGAGAAAATAAGAAATTGAAAGCTATACAATTGAGAACACAGTGAGGAAAATTATAAAGCCTTATTACAAAATAGAAGGATTCCCTCATCTCCTGTGTGTGGTCACAGAGCAGCTATTGCTAATGACTTGGGACATTTTCAAGGCAGTTGTCTCCGTGTCTGTCATTATACCTGATTTAAAAAAAAAAAAAATCCTGGGTACATATTAGAACAAAGATTGAAGTTTAAGGAAAGGCGGGCAATGGAATGAATCAATTATGCACTCATCCAGCCTCCAAACTATATCTCATGGGAGGACCCAAAAGAAACTTCTTTCCTATTATGAAAAATATTACTGGTGGTGGGGAGACGGAGTGCCAGTTTTGTTTTGTTTTGTTTTGTTTTTTTAAGTGCTTTATGTAGCTGTCCTCTATACATTGAAGATAATGGTGGAGAATGCTACACTGGACAGTCCCTGACTTAAAAGGAAATAATAAGATGTTGAATGGTAGACTAGATAGTGTCACTTAACTTTCAGAGTAAATGTGGGTGCAATTACCACAATAAGACATGGAGGAGTGGTAATCAGAGTGTTTTGACACATAGGGACCTGTGGCAATGGTTGTTGATCACAGGTTTCCTAGAAATAAAATAGATAAGCAGCCCTCTAAGATACAGTTTGACACATAGAAGCCTGGTTGACAAAAACCCAATTTAAGTATTAGTGGTGAGGATTCATAGCCTGTATAACACATTTCCAGATCTAAGCATTGGTCCATTCAACTAAAGGAAAGCTGGATACTTTTTTAAAGAGGTGATGCCAATTACAGATGTGTTTTGGTGAATAAATAAGCACAACTCTTAGAATTTGATGTGCAAACTTTAACTTAATAATGCAGTTTTCTTCATCCCATCAGACTTAAAAAAACAATCAGAATCAATTTGCCTTCTCATGGCAAAGTTAACAGTATATGTTTACTATCTTTCCTTAGGGCTATATCAGCTTTCCAGTTTTCATCATATAGAGAACTATATTATCTTATTAACTCACAGAACATCGAGCTGGTCAATCATACCAATGATATTTTGTGGAAATTACTATATGCTCTCTGGAGAGCCACTTGGCAATAAATACCAAAAGCCAAAATACTGTAAAGACTTTGTGATCCAGTAATTCTAATTCTAGGATTTTATCTTAGAATCTATGTTAATGAAATAATCAATTACATACACTTAGGCAAACAAAAATGTTTATCGCATATGGCTCATAAGTGCGAAAAATTAAAACAACCTAAATATCCTAAAAGAGAAAATTATTTAAATAAACTGGTATATTCTGGAATGCTATGCTAACCTGATAAAAAGATAGTATAAATATATATTTATTGACCTGGAGATGATTTCTCAAAATAGCAAATGAAAAATGTTATAAAATGTTTTCTACATTATGATAATATTTTGTCATAAAATACTTATTTTTTAAAGTCTAGATAGAAATAAATGTACTAAAATGTTAGTAAAGGTCATATTAAGGTAGATTATTTACCCCTTACATGTTCTGTTTTATCTGAATTTTTTTGATATTAACTATATTTGACGTTTATAATAATTAAAAAATAAAGCTAACTACAAGTTAGAAAAAACAAAAGAGCCACTTTCTAGAACTTGAGTCAACATCTGAGAAAGGCTTGCATCAAAGCTGAGCATGCAGAACCTTTGGAGAATTTTACCAAGCTTTCTATTATCTCCCTAACAAAAGATGTAGACCAAACACTAGATCTGCAAGTGATGACTAAGGAGATCCATCTGAGATGACCAGAGGCATGCAAGAGCAGGGAGGATGGAAGGCCATTGTAAGTCCTCCTTAAAACCCTTAAGGTGTATACAAGGGCCAAAGTACCAACAAGGTAAACAGAACCTTGAGGAACTGGAAACTCTAAAAGAAAATAAGGAAAAAAGTCAATGTTCCTCCCTGATTTAATGACTCATAGTTTCCAAAGAAACAAAATATAAAGTTATTTCAACCTATGTATACACCTCATTAAGATTAATTTGATTTTATTATGTACCAGGCACTGTACTAGACGCCAAATATAAAAAGATAAACGTGATAGAAAGATAGAACTAGTTCCTGTCTCCATAAAGCTTATAACCTACTGGAGGCCAATCAGGAAAAAGGAAAATGACAATGAATTTTAATGTAAAGTGGAAAGTGAGATGGCTATGAGAGGCATAAACAAACAATATTATGTTGGACTGAATAATAGGAAAAACGTTCCAGAGAGAGATAACATTTAATATGAGATTTGAAGAATAAGTAGGAGTAAACAGTGGAAAGGAGAGATGGTATAGAAAGGATGTTGAGAAGGAAGAGGAGATGAATCTTCTAAGCAGAGGAAATTTAAAATAATCTAGTTAAGGTCCTTTTCTGCCACATAAATCTTCCAATAAGTACTTATACTTGAATATTTTTAGTCACAGGGAATCGCTTCTTCCCAAGGCAGTCAGTTCCATTTTGGACAGCTCTAGTTTTTTGAAAGTACTACTTTAAACAGAGCCCTCATATTGCTTTTCTATAAATTCTCATCCATTGATCTATTTCTGCACTTAGAAGTTGTACAGAATGAGTCAATCACTCTTTCACACAATATTTCTTTCAATATTTGAAGCCCAATATTAGATCCTTTGCTGGCTACTCTTCTTACGGTTCTTTTCTTGTTTTTCATAATCTAATTTCAAATTCCTCAACATTTTAGTTATTCTCCTCTAGACACAAAATAAGATGCCGAGGTCTTTTGTAGATACTAAAAAATAATAATCCATTCAACAAACACTTACTGATCACATACTACATGACAGGCAATTTTCTAGGTTCAGATAAAAGCACAGAGAATTAAATGGACAGGTTGTCTGACCTTGTGAAGCTAATATTCTAGTAGATAGGGAGAGGAAGAGAGAGAGAGAAATGGACATATATAGATATAGATGACATAGATATATAGATATACAGATGATACAGATACAGATATAGATACAGATATATTGGAATAGAGTCCTAAAAGCAAATTCTTGGGTCAAACAGTAAATGAGTTTTTTAAGGTTTTTCTAGTATTTTTCCCCAATTTCATTCCCCATCAGTAATACACATGATTTCTAATTTACCACTACCAGGGTCTCCTACTAATTATTTTTAAGTATTTTAAAATTGGTTAGTGAATAATTATAACTCATTTTAATTTGCAGCTTTTATTACTAGTGAACCTAAATATTTTTGTATTTTTGTGAACTGCTTATTTATATCCTTTGCTCATTTTTCCGAAAGTGTTTGTGAACTGCTTATTTATATCCTTTGCTCATTTTTCCGAAAGTGTTTTTCTCTAGGTCAAATACTTGTAAAGACTTCATCAAGCAATAGGATGAATTAGACTTTTATGTCTCCTATATGTTAAGAATAGTTTACCATCATTTCATAATTGTCTTAATGGTTTACTTTTGTCATAGAGGTGTTTTTAAGCTTTAGTTTTGTAATAGTCAAATCTATTCATCATTTTCTTCATAGTCTCTAGTTCTGGCTCTGATATAGTTCTTAGAAAAATTTTCCCACTGTATCATACAAATCTTCATCTATAATTATTTTTGTTCCTTCTGTGAATTTGAAAATCTAGCAATATTTAGCCATCTATAATTTATTTTGATGTGTGGAGTAAGCTAGGGCTCTTTACTAAATTCTCTTAGAAAAATTCGGTCATTTCAATAAAAATACATCCTCATTAATTTTTAAATGCCACTGATCATTTATCTATCATTCCATCTGAATACATCACATATAAATCTGTATATAAAAAAAAGAAACCATGAAGAACTGGACTCTCACTCTTCCATAGCTCCAAGTAGGCTGTTCTGTCAGAAGAAGCATAAGCTCTCCAATTTGCCAAATCTTTCCCTCAGCATACACATCTAGTTACCATTCTGGATCCATGTAGGCATATGAGTTTAGAATTCTGCTCTAGGACATTCTCCTAATTGTCAAGGCTTATAACTTTATTAAATACCCACTTATGCTCCCCACCAAATACCTACATTTCCGATATTAGTAAGAATGCCAAAACCTCTGGCAACAGCAGCAACATCTAGGGAAGAGCACTTCAGGTCTCAAGTCATTCAGCTTACTTCCATACAGAAGTGAATGCCCAACGTTTAAGAAACAAAGAGGGGTCCATAGCTACTGAAATGTCAGGCTGCTCTAAAATACAGGCATCTAATTTAGCTCTACAGAATAAAATGGGGAATACTACTAGATAAAAATTGTAAGATGTCAATTTTTTCCTCTTATTTGCTTATGTATTTCCCCTATGTATGCACCTGGAGGCTGCTGCTGTGATATATTCTTTAACAGCCCAGTCACAGAAGTGGCACAACTGATACAGGCAAACATTTCCAAGTTCTAGAGAGACTCAGAAAGAAATTTTAAAAAGTTAGACTGTGGCCTCCACAATATCAGCTATGGGGATAAGGAAATAAATGAGGAAGCAGATGGGAAATCACCCTCTATCTTCGGGATCAGCACCCTAGGCACCTCATGTATTTGCTGAGCTAATAGTGTTAGTGAACTAGGCACTGGTACATATACATTCTCATTAATAATGAAATAAATTACACCCTTAGATTATAGATGCTTTAGCAAGATGCCTGCAAACAGTCCATTCTCATGCAATGAATCAAAAACAGTTTATTATATACAGTAGATGGGTAGAGAGGGGTTTTGGAAAAACCCCTTACTAAAAATCTCACTTCCTGTCTTGTCAACAGGTCAAGTATCATAGCATTAGAAATGTATGCCGGGAATATCTGGTAAAAAAAAAAA
>NW_011888865.1:6207241-6222760 GCF_000151845.1 Pteropus vampyrus
GGCATCTTAAGGGTATCAGGGAAATGATAAACATGGTCAATGAAAGGGAAGAAATAGACAAAAACAAGGACATTGAAGTCAAACTATTCAATACAGGTTTTCCAAAAGCAAGGTCTGAACGTGGTAAATAAGAAGCTGAAATGCCGCAGAGGTTAAGTACTACTGGCCTGTGCCAGGGCTTAATGATAAGAGTTATGTGAGTCACAGACCAGAAAATTCATAGATGTTTTGGTCTATGTTAGAGTGAAACCACTGGACAAGAACAGGTTTGCTAAAGAAACTGTCCAGTGGTCTCACTCTAACAGAGAGTGCTCAATCTTTAAGAAATATTATTTTTTTAATGGAAAAGAAAATTAAAAAAAAAAAACGCACTGTTGGACTTTGGTGGTCTGAAGTACACTGAAATTAAGAGTAAAAAGTGGTTCTGTCATTTGCCATCTGTGTGATGATGGGCAAATTACTTCTCTCATCTGTATATGGCAAGAAAATCATTCCTACTCACATAAATAAATAGTATAAATTTATCTAACACTGTAGACTCTCAATAAACATCAAATTCTTTCCTTTAGATCCTAATATTAAATAGATAATATCATATTTTCCCTCTAAAAATAGCTCTGACTAATTTTGAATTCATTTCCTCCTAGTCTAAGAACAAGTTCATTTTGAGCCTTTCAGTAATCAAATGACTGGCACATCACATCATGCCTTTCCTAGGTGAGCCGTTCGGCATATTCCCAACCCCCACCAATTCAGGAGCACCAATATAACTATCTGGTAGAGATCAGTTTATAAATATAAATCACTGTTCTACTTTCAGTCTCCTAGGTTTAAAAGCCCAAGAAGATTAATGGTAACCATCCCCTACGTGTCACCTATATTTTATTGTTAACTAAGTTCTCCATTACCTCTACTATGTTGCCCACATCTGTCCCCCTTGACCTCATTTCCAGATTAGTTCAAGCTTTCATTAACTTTTCTCTTGACTATGATTTGACACTTGGGCTCCCAGGTAAATCTTTCTAAAGCATAGGTAAAATAATGCCACCCTGCTGCTCAGTCTCCTCCTCTGCAAAATAAAGATAGTAATGCCTACCTCATGAGCTTGGGGATGGGGTATTAATTGAGATAATACATGTAAAAGTTCTTAAACTAGCACCTAGTTAGGACTCATGAACTCATAGCTCTCATTTTTGTTATTATTGTTGGTATCATTGCCATCATCATCGCTGTGATTGTTATTACAAAGCAAAGAGTAAAATAATGTAGCCTATTTTTAAGGATCTCCAAAGGCTAGTCTCAGCCTATCTTCTCACTCAGGAAACAGGAGGCAGGGACCTTCTCCACACCCACCCCTGGAACCAGCATTTAAAAGATGTGTAGAGAGATCCCAGATACCATAGAGACTCATGCTGAACTGTGGCAGGTGTCAAGTAGACCAAAAGGAAACCAGAGAAGTGTCAAAATTTCTGCTCTCGCCCATGGAATATCTGCTTATTTCTGATTCCAAACTATCAGTCCAGTGAAATGAGGATGCTAATGCTATTCTGACGATGGTGTATAATTAGATCAGAAGAGAAGAAAGGCAACCTTCAGGGAGCCTGAACTCTTCAATATCATGACATTCTGCCTATCTATACAAGAAGCAATAAAGGCAGATACCATAAGTAGCTTTAGAGCAAAACTGCCTGCTGTAGTTCATTAACAACTTGGGCATGGATAATTACTTAACCATCCTATGACTCAATTTCCTCATCTCTACAAACTGCATAACAATCGAAACTATCTCCTAGAGTTTTGTATAAAATAAGTTACTTAATACCTGTAAAAAAGCATAAAGTAATACCTGGTGCATAATCAGAGCACAAAAGTATTAGGCATTACTGGAAAGAGGATAAATATCTGGAAGGGATACTTCTGGATTCAAGAGCATATGCATGTTTTGATGTGCATTGCTAAAGTGATGTGCCCCGCCCCCCCAAAAAAGTTGTCCCAATTTACATTAACAATGGGTATATGGGTTTCATTCCCCACACCCTTGTCGGTGCTAAACGATATCAATTCTTTTAGTTTTTGTAAATCTGATAAGAAAAAATATGTTTTAGTTATTCACTTATATTGGGGGAATTTTTGTATATTTATAAATGTGTGTGTGTGTGTATATGTGAATTGACTGAGTAATTTTTTATTTACCAAATTTCTTACTGTTGGTTGTGCTTGTTTTTACTCTATAAAAGTAGAATCAATTCCTAGCCCTCTTCCCCTACCCTTCCCATCACTGCAGGCTGAGGAAAATGATGAAAGGACCCCAGAGCATGGATTCAGACTACTTTTGTGCTTATGGGACAAGAGAAGTCTTTTGGACCAGGCTAATTAAGGCTTTGAGGCTGAACTCTGTCTGGCTAGCAAGAAAACATTTGGCAGACCTGTGTGCAAGGACCAAACAAAGCAGCAAGACAGTGACTGGAACCAGCCAAGAATTCTAGGTACTCTCCATTATCTGTTCTTCAAAAACACCAGTAACACCTAAAAAAAATGCATGTGCATAAGCAATGAATACTGAAGAAATAAATTGAATTCATATGCTTATTCAGCCAATTATCCATTGATTTATTTATTGAGCGAGCTTCTGCCAGCTATATACTAAAATAACAGTACAGTATCTGGCATTATCAAGAAATGAAGGAAGTATTAAATACACCACGTGCTTTCAAAGGAGATTATAATAGCAACACAGAATGAAACAACCAGATATGGGTCTCTCTATTACCTCCCATGATGTGGCCACTGTAGATCCCTGCATTGCATCTAACTAAACTTCAGGTCATATGTGACAATCTTATTTTATGATATTCTGCCACGGCCTTCTCAAAGGACACACACTATATTGAAAGAGTTATTCTGAGAGGAATAAAGAAAAAAAAAAAAGCACAGATTTTCATATCATGGCAGGTGACAATAAAGGATCAGACTTGTGAGAATTCTGTGATGCCTTCTTTTTTTCTTAATTCCACACTAGGATTATCACCTGTCATTTGATTCCCCTTGAATGTCTTAAATACATTTCAGACTAACATGGCCAAAGTCAGATCATTACCAGATCTCTCTCTGCCCTCAACATTGGCTGCTGGCCACTGTTTCTTATCTCGAGGGATAGTACCACCATCCTGTCAGTCATGATCAAACCAAACAGTAGTCATCTTTGATTCTGCACTTTCTCAGCTTCACATCTACTTCATCATCAAATTCACTTACTGAATAACAGTTATCTCGGTTTTCCTTTGTTCATCTCTACCGTCATCACCCCATGTTTCAAGGCAACCTCCCCTCCTACGCCTCTGCTTCTCTTATTTTTATAGCACTCTAATTTGTGGCTCTGCATTCATTCAGGTCTTTCTCTAATGTGTGTTCCATAAGCAAGTCAGAATTATCTTTTCAAACGAGAAATCATTCATACATATGCTGTTCAAAGCATGGAAAGCTTCCCATTGCTCTTAAGAAGGTGTGAGAGAAAATTGAGAATGGACTTAAAGACCCTGCACCATCCATTGCCCATACCTACCCGTAGAACCATACCCTATATAACAGCTCCCTCGCTTGTTATACTCTATCCACAGAGGCCTTCCCTGGGCCCCTCACGCTTTGGGGTACCCTCCCTCCAAGGGCCCTCTGCAGTGCTGCTGTCCCCTTACTCATCCTAATTCTCTCTGACAGGCTCTGTGGCCCTCTTGTGTACCCTTGTCACAGTTGTAATTTTTAATTTCTATGGTAATTATAGGATTGTCCATCTCCCCAAGTAGACTGTAAGCTTCACTAAGATAGGAACCTACATTTTTTCTCAGCTGTATTGAGATATAATCGATATATAACATTGTGTTAGTTTAAGCTGTACATGTTGTACTTATATATTGCAAAAGGATCACCACTGTAGTGTTAGTGAACACTTCCATCATGTCACATTATTAATAATTTTTTGTGATGAGAACATTTAAGATCTACTCTCTTAGCAATTTTCAAGTATATAATACAGTATTATTAACTATAATCACTATGCTGAACATTAGATCCCAGAAGCAAACATACTTCTTTTATTCATTGTTATATACCAGTGTCTGACCCACAGTAGGTGCTCAGAAAATATTGCTAGAAAACCAGATAAATGAATAAATGAGCAAATCATAAAAATGGGATAATTCTAATATGTACTGGCCCTTCTCTACTATTTTTTAAACTAGAATATGCTCAAATAATTGGAGTCTGTCTTTCTCTTTAATGCTCCTCTTATAAAATATATATAGATTCTTGAACAATTTTTATTATTTTTAAAACTTTATTCTATGTTAATAGAGAATATATATTTATATTTAAAAGAAAAAGAATAAATATGAGTATTTAAAAATGTAAAAACTAACCACAATTCAGTACTCAAAGATTATTAGTAGTATTTTGACATATATTTTTGTTTTCTATGTGTTTTGAAGGAAAAATTAAGATATACTGGTAACTTTTTGTAACCTGTTTTTTTTTTTTCACTTAAATTATAGGTATATCTTCCTATATCAACAAATAGCTTCTACATAATACTGATTACCTTGTATTATTGTACTTAGCTAAGACATAATTTATTTTTAGAATATTAGAATTTTTTTTTTTTTGCAACTAAAAATTCTCTGCTAACAATCTTAGAAGTTAAATCCTTATGTTATAATTTTGTTAAATTAACATTTGTCAAGTGGAGCAGAGGGTGCTGAATGGTGAGCTGTGGTTCAACAAAAACCACAAGAGAAATTGAAATAGGTAAGTTTATTACTCACAGGGCCTGGAGGAGATACATAGCACATCTCCAGGGGCCACATGAGTAAGTCCAGGAAAGGTACAAGCAGAAAAAGAGAGGCGGAACCTGGGGCACATGCTTTTATTATGGTCAACGGATGGATTACTTTGATGTTCCCAGGCTAAGGCCTGATTGGTTAATTCAAACCAAAAAGAGCAGGGTTTTGAAAAGCTCTACAGGGGTATTATCTAAAGCATGTACAAGAGGAAGTTCCTGGGAGGTGGGGGAAACTATTGATTACCAGTGTTGTTGGAGAAGGCATATCAGGAACTTGCATTTGCTTGTGACCTTGCAGGCTGCTATCTAGGGCCTGTGTTTGCATGATGGGGCTGGTGTCAGTGTAAGGCCCCTGATGGCCACTTGGCCAAACAAAATACGTAGGCAGCAGTACTATGAAGTAGCTTTGCTAAATTCTTGACACCTTATGAACACAGAATTATTTTCCTTGGAATAAATTCTTATATTTGAAAATGCTGGGTCAAAGGGTATACATATTTTAAAATCCTTTTACTTGCACTGCCAAAGTGCTCATTAGAAAGGTTGTACCAATTTATGTCTCAGCTGAGAACACAAGCCTCCTTGTCCCTTCGGCAATAGTAGATACCATCTTTTTTTTTTTTTTAAATCTTAGCCAATTTGACAGAAAATAAATATTGCTTTGTGTTTAATTTGCATTAGTTTGATTACTCATGTTCAGCATTTTTTAAATTTGTGTTTTGGCCATTTGTAATTCTTCTTTTGTGAATTAAGTTGATTCTGTTCTTGATGATACAAGGTTTCGGTTAAGAATGTAAAATATTTCATGGTTTGGTCTTTAAAGGTGAAGGGAACATGAAGGTTTCTTTCCCATATTCTCAATGGTTTGGCATTGGCTTTCAGACTCGCTGTGTCTGCTCATTTTAAGCTCTTTGCATCAGCTATCACTTCTTGCTACTGTCCTTACATATCTCTAGCAGTTGCACTATACTGACCTCCTTCACTTCTACTTCTAATCTTTCATGGGCATAAATAAAAAACAAACAAACAAAATGGAAGAAATACAAAGGTAATCAAATTTGTTAGAACTTTGTCAAACAAAACGTAAAATTAACTCTGAAATTCTCTCTGGGCACCCATTTGGCTGCTCAGAGAACTTTCGTGTTCTGCTTCTGAGTGTTGACTGTGCTGAAGATAATGGATAGTCCTGGGTAAGTTTATCTGAATAACTATGAAACTGATGCATTTACACTTTAATTTTTTTTTTTTGGTCTTTCCAAGAGGGAATATCTGAACTATTAAGCACCACAAAACTCTGGGAAGTTTCGAGTCAATAATTTTTGGGAAACAGACCCTATTAGAACCAAGAATTCCTGAGAATCCTCTGATATCTTATCCACGAGAGCCACTGGGCCAAACCAGGAAAAATCAAAATAATTCCTCCCTGCTTCATCGTAGGCCCAGATTAGCAAAGAAGAAAAAATTTCCTTCTCAGGAAGATTAACCAGTAAATTTAGTCACTGACTTTCAGATATCTTCACTGCATAAATAGCTTAAAACAGATTATTCCAAGATGGAAAAAGAAAGTCAGATAAACTGTAACAAATTTGAAAATGAGCCAAAATAATTAATAGAAATTGTTTCATTGCTGTCTTGTTTCCCTTCCTAATTAATATTTATGCACACACATTCCAGAGACATTGCTGTTTGCTTAAGAATACACTGTTGCAATATTTTTGGCCACAGCTGATTTTGCAGTGAGAATTCATTGTGCAGCCTAAAATTGACGGTTTAATTCCCTGGTAATTAAGTTTCCTATATGGGAGGAGCTATTTCTTTCTTCCTAAAAAACAAACAAAACAAAGATACTAACAACTATAGGTGGAAAGATAACTTAGACCCTAAAATGGCAAAAGGAGTTTTGGGAATCAGAAAATGAGCTAAGTCTTTCTCTTCAAAGAGCTGTCACAGATGAAGAATTACCAGGTTCTGAGGTCTTGTTCCTAGGAGAAGGTAGGGCAGGTGTCTATAGAAAGGCAAAGACTTTTGCAGGAGGCAGTGTTTGCATTGGTTGTAAATGCTGGATGTCTTTACAGTGACTTTGTTATGACAGCTCTAAATTGATAAATCACAACCAGTGCAGCCCCTAATCAAGAAGTTTCGTTCATGCCTGTGAGTCATGTGACCTCATCTCTGCAGCAGGCCAGTTTTAATGTGGTGGCAAAGAATGCAGGAGAGTCAACAGTGCCTCCTGGAGTTCAATACCCCTAATTACAGCACAGTTAAACCACCTGAGAATCCACAACATCACTCCCAGTCACATGCATAGGGAACCCAGTGTGGTTTATAATGAGGGTCCTAGGATCACCCCAGACCCTTCTGCAAACAAATAACCTTCCCAGCTTTCCACTGGCAAGCTAGATTTGGCTACAATCCTGAACCAAATTCTAGCATTTTTGTTATTTAGCATTTATGTAAAACTTAGTACCTTCCAAGTGCTCTGCAATCATTGATTAGTTATTAGCCAGCTCATGATGGATGAGTGTGCAGTTCCTAAATTATACTCTGCACCATCTGAAGCAATATAAATCTTTCTCTTCCCCACCCCTTCTCTCTCCCTCCTTCCCTTCCTTTTCTCTCTCTCTTTTCCCCTCCCTCCCTGCCTCCCAAAGTCTACCCTAATCAATCAGGCCAAGGTCTGACTCCTATGAGGAAGCTCTGGATCTTGCAAATCTGGCACTCTCAGGACCTGTGGCCATCTCTCTTCAGCTGCTCCCTGATACTACACAGCAAAATCCCTTTTTATCACCAAGTCTGTCAGTCCCACTAAATTGGTAAATCTTTTCTCTTGTGGAGGTTTTTTGGCTTGGCCTCTCTGCCCTCCCATACTCTTATAGTTGGGAACAAATAGTGCTCTAATTGCCTGTTTATTAATAAAACATTTGCCTCCCCTACCTCAAGCAGTAAGTAATTTGAAGTGGCATTGCCGTTATGTTCACAGTTATTTTTCAGTCCCACCAAGAAATGCATAAATTTATCTCTGTTTTGGGAAGCCCAAATTTACACCTTCAGCTTTTCTTTAAAGGGACACTTCTCTCTTTATAGTTTGCCTGCTTTTCTCAGCTGCCTGTTTTGGTTTGTATAATATCTACAGGTACCTGTCTCTGGGGAGACTCTAGGGAAACCAAAGAGAAACATTGGGCGTTTTGAAATTCTGCCAAAGGCATTGTGCCATCTTTTATTCCCTGTTTGAACAGAATTTCTTAATCGCATGAAGATGCCAAATCCTAGTCAAGATATTCTTTGTAATATACCCCCAAATGATCCTTGATCTAATTTCACTCTCTTTCTAAAAATTGGTTTAGTACCGATTGCAGTTGTTTGCAGCAGTATCAAGGGAACCTACTGGCTCCAATCCCATCCTCAGGTCTCAGCATTCAGACTGGTCTTAGCATTCTGTCAGGTAGCCCACCTTGTTCAATCATCCACTCCTCTAGGCTTCCTCCCCCACTGTGAGTCCAGCCAGGCCTGATACCAGAAACAATTATTATTTATCAAATAGTCAGACTTTACCTTTTCCCCTCTTTTGCTGGATAACACCAAGAGTTTAATTCAAAGAATATTCCTGTGCTATTCCCACTGACTCCAATTAATATGTATCCATAAGGATCTTACTTTCTAGCATCCTGACTTATTGCTTATACCCAGTCTTTACCTGAACTAGGCCAAAACAAAACAAAACAAAACAAAACAAAACAAAAACTCATCATAAGATAAGAGAAACTTCAATGCTTTCTGTTTTACTTTTTTAGCATACTTGAAGTTTCTGAATGTTCTTTCCCCAGAAGGATTCCAGACCAAAGGGCTCATCCTTAAAGCAGAGATCAGTTACATCCATTATATTCCCAACAGCACATGCATTAACAATGCTGTCAACTAATTAGCCAGGGTTGTACAGCAAGAAAACATCTTGTTGCTTCAAATGCACATGGAATAAGCATCTCTGTTCCTCTGAGAAAACTGATTAACCTTTATCTCCCAATTTAAGAGTCTAGAATGATGTTACAAACAATTACCCCTCAAATCAATCATTATTGGCCCATTTGTGTACAGTAAAAGAACCACTTCCAAATTCTGATATTTTAATATACCTATTAGCTTGCTTTATTGAGTGTTCATGTTTGGCAGAAATGGATTAGATGCCGGAAATATCACAAAATGTATGAAGCAAGGCTAGGATGTGGTCAAGAGCTATAGATTAATGGAATAGAATCAAAAGGATGAAGGGAGACAGAATAATGTCCTGCCCAAATTTTATGTCCATATCCCAGAAACTTATAAATATATTTTCTTTCATGGAAAAAGGGACTTTCCAGATGTGACTAAGTTATGAACCTTGAGATGTAGAGATTTTATGGGGCCCAATCTTACATTGGTCCTCTCAGCTGTGGAGAGAGATGTGATCATGGAAGCAGGGTCAGAGAGATGCTGTGTTGCTGGCTTTGAGGATGGAAAAAGGAAGCCACAAATCAAGGAATGCAGGTGATCTCTAAGAGCTGGAAAAGACAAGGAAACAATTCTCCTGTAGAACCTCCAGAAAGAAAAGAAGCTCTGTGAATATCTTGATTTTAGTCCCGTGGAGACCATATTGGATTTCTGACCTATGGTACTATAATATAACAAATTTTGTTGTTCTAAAACACTAAGTTTGTGTAATTTGTTACGGAAGCACTGGAAACTAATATAGGAGTTTGTCTGTGTTAAAGTACAACTGTGCCGCCCATTAGTTGTGTGACTTGAGCATGGTAATTAACCTTGTCAATGACTCAGTTTTTTTATCTGTAAATTGAAGATAAGAATACTATTTTACTGGTTAGTGATGAGAAAAACAAAAAGATGAAGCAGGGGAACCCTCTGGCACCATGCCAGAAGGCAATGGGTATTCAGTAACTAGTTGTGGACACAACATACTGTTGACATACAACTCTGAGAGTCGTCTTTACCAATAAATTATGTTTGGTCAATGTTATCAAAAGGTTTAATATAACATCCTCTGAGTAGACTGAAAACCCCACCAGGTCCAAGTAGGCAATAGAGATGTGACAATAATATGAGGATGGTTAAAGAGGACCCTACCAGAAGTCCAAAAGAGATTATACTTCAACATTCTGCCTGATTAAATCTTGTCGTAGCTTTCTTATTTTACTGAAGGTCTTAAGGTGTTCTCTTGTACCAGGAGCACCACCACTATTCATCAGAGCTGCGGCTCACATTCAGCGGCATCTCCGAGCACAAAGCACAGTTAAAGTGTATATCTAGCTATATTGTGGTCACTGGTTTCTCTTCGTTCACATTACTTTTGACCAATCATGAAGATGCAATTGAGGCAACATTCCAAACAGAGAATCTCATAGTAAAGAAAGAGCTCTGGATCTCTTCATAACCCATAAGGATCTCCCAACATTGGCCAATCTGATTACATAAAAAGAGCCAAGTTCTGTTGACATCAAAATTTGAGCATGATTGCAGACTCCAGACTTCCAACTAACTGGAGAGCTTTTGGACTGACCAAGATCTTAGAGGTCACTGGGCTTAAGCTCCCATGGAAAAGCAGGATGGTTCCTGGTTTTACCCAGGACAATGGTGATTCTCTAAAGGAACACATGGTGGTGAAGTTTATTAGGATTTCTCTGTGGGTAATTTAAAGATTAATAGCTTAAACCCAGAAAGTTCATACCTTTTAGGTGCCTATGAAAACCACATTTTACTAGAGTTGCCCAAATGGAATGTATTACTTATGAGGAATAAGAAGTAGAACATTTAAACAGAAGAAACATTAGAAATAATGCAAAAAAGATTCCTGAATAGTTAAGAGGATCAGACAAGATGACATCTACAATAACTTCCAAATCTAATATATCTTTAGTCATTTAAAATTCTATCAATCAGAGTTTTAACCTACAGAGATATTTTCTCGAGGAATAATATAGAACTTTCAGTAGTTTTTGTAACACTCTACTGGTTTAATATTAAATCCTAAAAGTAAAAGGTAGCTAAATTCCTGATGCTTTAGTGCATTCAAGAGTCCTAACAAAAAATGTTTATTTCAAGGTCTGTTGGAAAGAGAGGAAAATAATCAATATTGGCCAAATAAAGCAGTACATACTTGCTAAAGAAATACCACCACAGAGGTTATACAATAAAATGTTTAAGGGAGAATGAAGAAATTTTGCTTTTTTAAGTGATATTAATTATGCAGCTGAAATGTTTCAAGGGTATACCTTCTCTTTAGATCAAATATCTTTACAAACTGTCTTCTATGACCTTCATAAAAGAGCTGCTCCGAAATCTTCTCTCCCAACAGTGCCCAGACACTCTGCCTAGAAATAAAAGTCTTGTCATCGCATTTCTTCAGTTCCTCACTTCAAACTTTTATTCAATTTCACAATCTGGAAAATAATTTCTTTTTCCTAGTGGCAAGGTATTACAAACCTTATGATCTTGCTTAAAATGCTTCGCATCCATGATTCACATAAAAATACTTATAACTGAATTATTTCAGTTTTTCTTAATTCTCTCTTTAAATATTAAAATGTTAATTCAAGACAGGCTATGATTAAATTATATTTGGTCAATGTGTGTTTCAAGTCCAAAAACTAAGAGTTTCCATTGCCTTCCTTGCTGGTAATTAGACACCTGAGTATTTCCACAGTTTTGTCAGTGATTTCCAGAGCACCAACTCAGGAATAACTTTCCTGTGTTTTCCTGACCCAGCTCTTCTCGCTTCTTCATGGACCACGATTGATTGCCTTTGCTGCCAACGACTACTGAGAGCTCATTGCTTTGATGTACACAGCTGTCCTTGCTGGTTACCACAGCTGTGATCACCACTCCAGTCTCAAGAGGGATGATAAATCTATTACTTTTTCATATTGTTTCAAGTATGGAACATGCCCTTTCCCTGAATCTCTCACAAAATAGTAAGGATTTTCTATTACTCTTGATGAGGGTTAATGGATGGTCCAGGGATAATGGAAGGGCCATAAGCAAGACACAGAATGATTTACAACAAACTACAAAACCTCAGACAATTCCCAGTGTTCCTTAAAGAGCCATATCCTGGCTCCACCTTGGCTGCCTCTCTGTAGCCAAGGGAAGGTTCCCATCGTCATTGCCAGGTCCTCTCTATGGTTCAGTATCAAGACCAAATTGTCTTTCAGCCCCAGAGTAAGGTAAAGTTTTCTCTTATTTCATTACAAAGTGTGTCCCCTAAGTTTTCACTTCCATGCTAAAATTTACTTCCTTCTAGAATGATTAACAATAGTTATAGTTTGGTCCTTTGTAATCTCAAATATAATTACACAATAATTTCAAATTTGTACATTTACCAAGGTATTTATCATTATGCTTTAAATAACAAAGTCTAATATGAGTGGTGGTGGTGCAAGGGGTGTTGTCCTAATATCAATCAAGTTTCTTTCATTCTCTCCTCATTACTGATTCAAAATCTTGGGACCCCTGATTAATACATATTTTACAGGGTTTTCCTGATACATGAGTAAAATCAGTGTATGGTATGGGTTGTCCTGAGTTTGTGGCCACACTTAGTGGAGAAATCACATTGGGCTTCACAATTCTGCCAAAGAAAGTATTTCTTTTATTATCAAGAGAAATGGCAAATGTTTTAAAATTATTCTACATTTATAATTTCAATCACATTTATGTTTTCATTTTAAAACTTTAAAACTGAGGTACAGAAATTGTACAGATTGTTAGACCAACACAAGTGGCCAAAATACAGGCAAACTTTTTTGGTCATAAAACTGACTAAGCTGGCTTCTAAAACCCAGCAGATTTTTATTTTACTTTTTTTCTGTTTTAAAAATATTTTATTCAAAATTACAAAATATATTTAATAAATATCAAAGTATAAATAAATTACTTTTAAATCTGAATTTATTTCTGTTTTAAAGTTTTGATTACATAAATATTTTAAATAAATCATTTGCAATTTTAGTTTTCTTTTTTTAATTAATTAATTTATTTTTAATTGAAGAAATGATTTAAATTTTCCCCCCGTCTACCTCCCCCTTCTCTCACCTACCCTCTGGTAACACTAGTCCATTGTCCATGTCCATGAGTCTCTGTAAAACCCAGCAGATTTTTAAAGTTATTATTTAGCAGCATATACCAGAGCCAGAATGGAAAAGTGAAAAGGGAACTAATATTTGATGACCGCCAAGAGTGAACATTTTTACATAGGCTATCTTATTTAATTGTGACAAACACCCTAAAAGATACATGTTGTTGTTATCCACATTTAATGAGTAAGAAAGATGAGATTCATACTTGAGCAATGCTATGCAGCTAGTAAGTAGAAACGTTGCAATTTTTATTCAGTTCTCTTTGGCTTCAGGGCCTGTGGTCTATCTTTAAAAATTACTTAACAAAAAGCTAGTAAAACATGAACTTTAAATGATACCTACAGCAGGGGGTAACAAATTTAAACTTTTATAAAACAACCCTTTTTTTTTTCTTTGAGAAACATTCATTGTAAGGTTAGGCGCAAATAACTTATGCTCTCATGTGACTTTGTCAATATAGGATGGCCCACTGGTTCCAGCTGCCTAAAGGATGGTGTGGGCTCTCTCCTCAAGACGGTTAGTTCCAAAAAGTGTTAATTGTTTGATAAATCAACTCTGGTGCAAAAAAGAACCCATTACTTCCAGGTTTCCTGACCTGGGATTAATACCATACACTTGTTAAGAGCTCCTACTTTAGCTTATTGATCCTGCAAGTTACCTACTTATAAGGTACATATGAATGATAGTAATGATTTGGATTTTACAAGTGAGGAATCTGTGGCTCAGAGAGATTATACACTTGCAAGCAGCAAAACCAAGAATCAAATCCAGGTTTATCTGATTATGTGTTCAGTGCACTTTCCACTGTATCTTACAGAATCAGAAATTGCAGGCACCATTTAAAATTTGGTCTGGTTGAGAACAGGTGCTTGGTAAATGTGTATCTGAGAAAAAAATTCAATCATGCAGCAGAATGATCAGTGTTGCAGTGCTGAGTCAGTGTATCTGAATAGACTTTTCCAGGAACATTTCAGGACAGGAAGGTTTGCTGGGGTGTCAGCTGATGGACCCTAGAGTCATTTACCTTCTAGGAAAGAGGAGAGAAGTGACAGATTGGTAGTATGCTAAGAAACCAGAGGCAAAAAGAGTTACATTAAAAATGAAAAAAAAAAAATTTCAGAATTCATAACTTTTGTTTTTAAATGCCCCTTTACTTATAGACTTATAAGCAAAAATCCAAAGCATTATGTGAAACAATACAAAATTCAAAAAGAGAAAAATCCTCTATAAATTTCCCAAAGAAACAGACCAGCAGCAATTTCTATGCCTTAAAAGTGAACTGCATTGTTAAGAATTGCTTGATTTAATGTTTTTAAATAAACAGACATTTTTTCTTTTTTCAGACATTGCTCTTTTAGATCCAATTTAGAAGCTTAAACAGATCCTTCGAATAACTTGTCAGAAGGAAGAAAATTTTACAGTTAATTAAGAAACTAATTTAGATATTTTAAAATTTCTTTAGTTATATTCTTGATCTAAAGGAAGAATACAGTATATAAAGCAAAGAAACAAAGCAAATTTTATACCAGTGCTTATCCAATAATTCATAGTAAAAGTAGATTTAAATTATACACATACACATACACACAAACACAAAACGAAGAATTAAAGGAAAAGAGCAAGAGAAGATTAAAAAAGGATTATTTAGTTTATATAGGTTGGCAATATAAAAAGATTGAAATGACATTTCTCTTTTCTCCTTTCTTTCCTTAACTATTCACAATGAAAAAAATAAAATAACTTTTCCTGCGATAGGTGATAACAATACATACTGGCCGTTTCATGGCTTGATCCTGAATTGTTTATGTGCAAATCTCTGTCACGAAGTGAAGATGATTGTGTAATGTGGAAATAAAAGAGAAAGGATATGAATTTGGAAACAAAATTCACATCGATGATGAAAAAATTCAGTCAGTCAGTCACAATCATTTGGGGACACTGACTATGTGCCAGATACTCACATCTTGCAATTCAAGGTTCAAATATAACAAAGTAGAAGATAAAGTGAATTTTAATAATGTTTATGTATATTTCTCTCATCAAAAATAGTACATACTTGAAGGATTTCTCCTTCCTCCTATGTTGGATTAACTAGTACCAGACTTACCTCCCTGCCACAAATAAGCAAAAATTTTCAGAAATTAGATAATGGACAACGCATTACTGCAGTTCTTAAGAAAAGGTAAACAGAAAAGCTAAGCCCTATGATCTACCCTGTTTTCTGCCTTGGTAGATACGATTTCCTAACTACAACACAGAGAAATAGAACCCAAACATAGCCCAGAGGGATTCCTATGAGCTGAGGAGGCCAAGATCAGAGTGCAGGGCTCCTGAAGCACCTGGAAATTGCAGAACAGTTTAGCAGACAGGAAAAAGTTGTGCAGTAGGAGGCAACAGAATACCATCGATGGGTGAATAGGCTACAGATCTCTGGACAAGGACTAGGCTGCATGTTCAGTATAAGACCTATCAGAGAGTGACCACTACAAGGTTGATAGTGGTCTGGAGACATTTCAGAAGAGTTTGAAATACTGGCCCAATCAGATTGAAAAGATTTTTTTTTTT
>NW_011888865.1:6226418-6226688 GCF_000151845.1 Pteropus vampyrus
AAGGTCCTTGAGTTTAGTTCCTATGTTTTCTTCTATGGATTTTATTGGAGAAACAGAATTTTAAAAAATAGTGCCTCATGGACCTGTGGGACAACATCAAGAAGTTTAATATAGGTGCAATTAGTGTCATTAAAAGAAGAGAGAGAAAATGAGGTAGAAAATATTTAAAGAAGTGGTGGGAAAATTTTTCCCAAATTTGAAAAATATCAATGTACAGGCCCCCAAAGTTTACCTAACTTCTGAAAGAATAAACAAAAATAAAATCAAACC
>NW_011888865.1:6227121-6227522 GCF_000151845.1 Pteropus vampyrus
CTAAAAAATGGAAATTGTTTTTTAAAGCAAAATAGAAATGCTAACTCTGGAAATTGCATATAAAATGTTTAAATATTCATCTACAGCCATGCTACCCTGAACAAGCCCAATCCCATCTGATCTCGGAGCTAAGCGGGGTTAGGCCTGGTTAGTACTTGGATGGGAGACCACGTAGGAAGACCAGGTTCTGTAGGTGTTATCTGTGAGGTCAACCAAGGGTTGCCTCGCTTAAAAATAAATAAATAAATAAAATTTTAAAATTTTCACTGCTTCACATTAATAGAAGATTGGAAATAGCAGTAGGAAGAATAGATACACTTTAAGATATATCCATAGAAATTAACCACTTCAACTGAAAAACAGAGAAACAGGATTTCATTTTTACTCATTTTTAATTTTTA
>NW_011888865.1:6231782-6257607 GCF_000151845.1 Pteropus vampyrus
CAAAGTAATGACATCTTTAAGGAACTGGAATTTGGGGAAGGTGAGAGGACACAGGAAAGGATTGTACAAGAGAATTATATGTTCAGTGAACACATCTCACAAAAGTGAGAATAAAATAAATTTTCAGATGAATGAAAGCTGAGAAAATATATTGCCAACATTATCTGTACTACAAGAAATGCTAAAGGAATTTTTTCCAGGCTGAAAAAAGTGATACAGAATGAAAATCTGTATAAAAGAAATCTACATAATCTACATAAAGGAAAGGAGAGCTCAGAAAAAAGTAATTTGTGCCTGAGTCAAAAAAGACCATCATTTTTTTTTATTTTAATATCTTTAAAAGGCAAATGACTGCTTGCAACAAAAATAATACATGTCTATAATGTATAAAGAATTTAAATATATGGAAACAATAATCCAAAGGGTAAGGTAAATGAAATTAAACTATTACAAGATTTATATATTTGTGAAATGATTTTTAAACAGTGAAGTGTAAAGTATTTCTAAGAAGGCTAATAATTTAAGATTTCATGTCAGACTCTCTAGAAAAACTAATTAAAAATGAATTTTAAAAGCTAGAAACAATCCAAATATCCTTTGATGGGTGAACAGATTTAAAAAAAGAAAAACTCTATGATATATTGAAATAACTGAATACTAGTTAGAAATTAAAAATAAATGAATTATTTCTGGTACACAAAACAACGTGGATAAATTTTGTAGACATTATTTTGACCCAAAGAAGCCAAATACAAATTCTATCGTGTCCATGGTGATGGAAATCAGATTTGTATTTGCAGGGGGTCAAGGAGGATATTTCAGCTCCAAAGGAACACGAGTGACTATTGCAAGATATTTATAAGAGTGATGTGTTCATGAGTTTAATTCCTTTATCAAAATTGATTGAACTGTGCACCTAAATTCTCCACACTTTATTATATGTAAATTGTATCTCAATAAAGTAAATTTTAAAAAATAACACTTTTTAAATATAGAGGAAACTAAGAAAATCACAAAAGAAAAGGAAAAATTACTCCTAATCCCATCTCTCACACGTAAAGTTTTAAATTTGATATATACATTTTATGTACTTTCCACAAATTTTTAACACTATAAATAATATTCTGTGGTCTTATTTTCATTTTAAACTTTAGCAGTGGTAAAAGTGTTTTGTATCAATGAAAGTTCTGTTCCAGCATTTTGAAAATGATTACATAGTGTAAATGCAGCAGAATTAAAGGTTTATACATATGTACAAAAATATTGAAAATAACAACAAATATCAAAAGACTTCTTTTATTTTTCATTGCAAATTTCTTTGTATTGTTGAGCTCTCATTCCCACTGAGGATTAAATTTACCCAGTGAAAGTATCACTATCTTTAAAACACTCACTTGAGAGTAATTCCTCTATCCCTCAGGTTTCTCCCCCTTTCTTGGATTGTCTTTCCCAAAATGGTGTCTCCATGCAATGATGGTGTCGTCATAGCATTACATGAGGGGCATCTGGGCCTCATGATGTGTTCTGGGTTCCTGCAGTATTCACTAAAGTACAGTTTAGACTGACTGGTCACTAGTTGCCCTTCACCAGTATCTGCCTGGGTACGGCTGGTATCATCTGACTTTTTAGAAGTCATGTTATGACTCACGGGTGGTGACTGTGGACGCTGGCCTTAGCTTCATTCTCAATCTCATCTTTGTCTTTTTCTAGACCTGAATCCCAAATTCTTCAATTCCATTGGTCCTCTTAGCATATCTGCATCCTGCTCAGGGAGCTTGATAATCCCAGCTGTTCATTCTACTTTTTGCTGGAGTGTATTCAAGACACTGTGACGTTTCCTTGGCCCCACATGCCTAGGCACCTTCCACAGCCATTATTGTTTTATCATTACAATCACCTTGTTGAAAAAAGAACTGTATAAATTGGGAAGGCTTGGGAGAAGCTTGAATCCTCTCCAAACTATGCCTGGGGATTTAGGGTACCAGCCCTAATATTCTTTGAATTCTGCAAATCTACTACTGTTTCTTCTGCGGCTACAGAGATTCAACTACAAAATGGAAGCTATAATATTTGCATCTCTGTTTTTGACCTTTTCTTCTTCTCGCTCTTGCTTTTATCCTGCCCACTCCCAACTCCAAGAAGGAATTTTCCTTTAGTAAGTGGCAGAAATCTCCTTTATATCACATTCTCCTCGTGGTTATTCTTTGATTTTCTCTATAATCAATCTTCTATGCATTTGTTCTTCATATATAGAATCCTACCTATATGAGTTGGAAGTCCAGCAACTAATTTTAAAGTGAAATTGTTTGAAACTCAAAGCAACGGCATCTTATGTCTCTATTTTCTTTCCAGGGACCATAAGCATAACTTATAGGCCTCCTAGTAAAGGAGACAGGGAGGGGCAGAAACAACCAAGAAAAGAAAATGCATTTGGTCATACATCAAACAGCATCTGGTTTCAATAGTATTTCATTGTATGCATTTACCAAAATGTGTTTAACCAATCTCCTATTCTTGAACATTTAGGTTGCTACTCATTTTTTCATTATTATTATTATTTTTTTAATTTAAAAAAGGAATTTTAAGCGGACTTAAAATCAAGGCTTATAGAGGGAAAATACAGAGCTATGGGTAGAAGAAAGAGCCCATGCCACTGCTCGGCCCCCTTTCTCCTCCAGATGACTCACTTGTCCTTACTACTGAAGCCTTGATTTGTTGCACAATTAAGAATTCAGAGTAGAAGTGTGTTCATCTGGATTCCATCAGAACCTCCTCTAACGAGCTCATCAGTGCTCCTGATGTGTGTGTTCGCTTCTTCAGATACAATGCCTGAAATATCTTGGCAGCTTAAGTCAGCAGTTTCCTGTCTAGGAAAAAAATCTTTATCCATGATGACTTACTATTTTTAATAAACTTAATGTCAGGCATTAACCAATATGCATTTTTGAAGGCATTTCAACCATTATACATTTTTATAAAAACCAAAATTCTATTAAACACACTCTTTCCCTAATCATCACACCTAATCCATCACCAAGTCCTATAAGCTCTACTTTCGAACTCCTTCTCAAATCTTGTCCACTGCTCTTCATACCCACTTCTTAATGTAGCTAATGTCAGCTACATCCACTTCTTCCCTGAACTTCTGTGAAGCCTAATGACGGCTTTTATTCTTACTCCCTACAACCTTTCATATAGCAGCCGATCATCATTTAAAACCATAAAGTAGATGGCATTCTCTTCTGCTTAAATCCACTGTATTCTGAATAAATTCCAAACAGTTTATAGTCCATAAGACAGTAGGTGATCTAGCTCCTACCAATCTCATTTCATCTCATATTATTTTTGTACATACTATCCTCAAGCCTTTAGGTTTTTTTTTCCATTCCTTGAATAAGACAGGTTCTTTCCCATCTCTGAAATTTTATACTTGCTTTCCCTCTGCTTATACTCAATATAGTAGACTCCTTTCTCTCCTCAGTTCTCAAATTAAATATTACCTCCTCAAAAGAGGTCTTTCCTCACCAATCTAATCAAAGACTTTTCAAGAAGCTCTCTATCTTATCGCCCTCACATTGATCATGACCTGAAGTTATTTTTGTTGGTTTTATTTATTTATTGTTTTACATCTGTTTCCAACAGAGATTTTTAAAGTCTCTGAAGAAATAAACTTGGATGTATTCATTCCTGTATTCCTAATGCTGATCCAGAACTTGACAAATGAAGGTACCTAATAATGAATGTATGTATGTTAAATGAATATATGAATCACTTTGTTGTGAATCTCAAACTGCCATGATTCTCACAGTGAGTCCCTTGACCAGCAGCATCAGCATTGCGTAGGAACATACTAGAAAAATAATTCCTATACTCCACCTCACCCAGACCTACTAAATCCAAAATTCTAGTGTGGCCCAGACATTTGTGTTTTAACAAGCCTCTGGTCATAGTTAAACTTTTTATCTTCTTCATTTTACAGATGAAGAAACTAAGAAATGTCGAGTAATTTGCCCAAGTTAATAAGTGATAGATCTAGGTGCTAACTCTGAAGTCCTAGATCTTAACCACTGAACCATGTTTCCCTAGCATCCAGAAATTTAAATACAATAGTATGAAGTTTTCGCCTTTAGGGTCAGTGCAATAAGTCAAACATTTGAATGTATAATGGCAGAATTCTGTAAAAATGGTTCTTATTTGAGCTATGGCCAAGTTTCTAAAGGAACACAGAGACAAGACATTATAACGCTAACCAGATTGATAAAGGAAAGCTTCTAATCCATTTTAGGTGTCTTTCTTAATAAGTGAGAATGAACTAAACAGAAAAGGAATAGCTTGGGTGAATCCAGCTCCCTAAAAGTGGGGTTTGGGGTGAGTGGGTAAGGGTGACAGGATAAGTTTGTAAGGCTACACAGATCCTAAATGGTCCCAATCTGTATTAGCTTAGGCTTTTATACAAAATATTATAGACTGGGTGGCTCAAACAAATATTTTCTCATAATTGCAGAGGCTAGAAATCTGATATTATGGTGCCAACATGGTCAGGTTCTGATGAGGACTCTCTTCCTGACTTACAGATGGCTACCTGCTCACTGTGTACTCATGTGACCTTTCCTCATTATGTGAGCATGGAGAGTCACAGAGAGACAGAGAAGAGAGAGAGAGAGAGAGAGAGACAGAGACAGAGACAGAGACAGAGACAGAGACAGAGACAGAGAGAGAGACAGAGAGAGATTGAGAGAGAGACAGAAAGAGAGAGAGAGAGAGAGAGAGAGAGAGAGAGAGAGATTGAGAGAGATTAAGAGAAAAAGAGAGAGCACACTCTGGTCTCTCTTCTTCTTCTTATAAAGGACAAAAATTCTATCATATTAGGGACCCACCCTTTGGGGATAAAGGCTTCAACATATGAATTTGTGTGGAACACAGTTCAGTCCATAGCATCCTGCCCCTGGCCACCCAAAATTCATACCCCTATTGCACACAAAATATACTCATCCTATTCCTACAGCCCCAAAAGTCTTAAATCATTTCAGCATCAACTCTAAAGTCTGAAGTCCAAAGTCTCATTTAAATATCATTCTAAATTAGGTATGGGAAAGACAGGAGGTACAATTTATTTTGAGGCAAAATTCTTCTCCATTTATGACCTATGAAACCAGACAAGTTATGTGCTTCCAAAATACAATGATGGAACAGGTGTAGAATAGACATTCCCATTTCAAAAGAGAGAATCGGGAAAGAAGAAAGTGGTGACGGGTCTAAGCAAGTGCAAAACCTAGCAAGCAAATTCTATTAGGTTCAAGAATAACCCCCTGTGGTTCATTGTCCCTTCTTCCATGCCCACAGGGGTGGCAGCATGACCACATACAGCTTTCTGTGGTGGTACTACCCTCTGAAATGAAGAAGGAAAGAGTCTTGTCTCATGGGCCTTTGGTGGGAGTAGCAGCCCTGATGATGTTTGAATCAAATCTGAGTTCATGCTTCCCTTTCCTTGAAGAATATTGCAAGTTACAGCAGAATAGCTCTATGGTCTGGTCCTGTACAATCCAAGGAGTCTGACAGTTTTCCTTCATTCTGTTCCATTTTCGTCATCCCCTTTAGTCCAAACTGGCAGTGTCTGCTGGTATAATCCCATTTTTATTCCTGGCTTCTGCTGAGATGGCTGATTCACATCATGAGTAATCTCTTTAAGGAGCGATTATCCAGCCACATCCTTAATGTTCTCTACAATACAAGCTTCTTCATTTTTTGCAATATGGATAGATGGATAATGTTGCAAATCTTTAAGTTTTGGTTCATTTTTGTTTAACAATTACTTCTTTAATTCATTTCTCTCCTCTCACATTTTACTCTAAGAAGACAGAAGGAACAAAGCCACTCTTTCTACACTCTGCTTAGAACTCTCAACATCTCAACATTCATTGCTTGCAGGTTCTATCTTCCACAAAACACTAAAGCACAATTCAACAAAGTTCTTTGCCACTTTACAACAAGAATCGCATTTCCTCCAGTTTCCAATAACCTGTTCCTTATTTCCATCTGAGACCTTAACAGAATGGTTTTTAACATCCATATTTATAGCAATATTCTGTTCATGGCAATCTAGGCTTTCTTTAGCAATACACTTCGGAATTCCTCCAGCCTCTACCCATTACCCAGTTCTAAGGCCCTTTCTACATTTTTAGTTGTTACAGCAGTACCCTACTTCTTGATATCAAAATCTGTCTTAGTCTGCTAGGGTTGCCACAACAAAATACCACAGATTGGGTAGCTTAAACAACTTAAATTCATTTCTCACAGTTGGAAAGTTGGAAAGTCTAAGGTCAAAGTGTTAGCAAAGTAGAATTCATTTTATGCAAGTTCTAGTGTCCTTTTAATAACAACATCAATTCTACTAGTTAGGGACCCACCCTTTGACTTCATTTAATTTTAATTATACCCAAAAGATTCAATCTCCAAATGCATTCACATTGGTTAAGGTCCGACATATGAATTTTGGTTGAGTGGCGTGGATGACACAATGAGGTCCATAGCACCTCTAGCAAGGTTTGCCTCTTATCCTAAGGGAAATAAGAAATTATTGAAAGATTTTAATAAAACGGCAATGACCTTCAATTATCTTCCTATTTCTCCCCACCAAGGACATAACATTTACATATTTCGAAGAGGTGTTCAGTATAAAACCAGAGAAAAGATATGTCAGCAATACAATCAAGGACACTCTTACCCAACTGGAGTGTGAAGCAAAGTTCCCTCTATGGCATCCATCAGTAGCAACTTCAGTCACTTGGATTCTGCTTTGGCTCCTCTATAAATTTTTTATTGTGCCCTCCTCCTAACTGGGATCTGTATGGTATTTGGGAATTAAGCTTGAATTAAAATATCATTTCACATGAAAATGATAACTGATGATAAAGGAAAAGCTACCATTATAAATCATCTGGCACTTGTATGGGAAGGCAGATACTGGGGGTTGACTTTTCTAAATGGGTTGAGTACAAGATTCAGAATTTTTGCCTTGCAGCCATGGAATGATATTTTGAAATGTGTGTACGTAAGGAACTACATGTCCTTTGCAAAAAAAATGACAAATATTTGAGCTTGTATGTATAGCAAAACCTTGAAATGTTTATTTCTAGTTCTTAATATTCAGTCTATGCAAGAAGCATCTGATTAGCATATGGTGTATGCTCTCCAAATTAAAGAAATATCACACTATCCAGAAAATGGCTTGAAAGGGTCTGGAAAAACTCTACACATAAAGGTTTTTAATTCAGGCATTTCTTTACTTAACATAGTCTTCGTAGACCACAGATCTCTTTGATGCACTGTGATTTTGGGTTGGTGCTAACTGAGAAAAAAATTGTATCATTAGATAGGATTAGGAATATCTAATTTATGGAAATTCAATTCAGTTGTAAAGAGGAAGCAATGAAAGACATTAATGAGCTCTGG
Source organism: Pteropus vampyrus (assembly GCF_000151845.1). Classification (NCBI taxonomy): domain Eukaryota; kingdom Metazoa; phylum Chordata; class Mammalia; order Chiroptera; family Pteropodidae; genus Pteropus; species Pteropus vampyrus. The sequence continues at coordinate 6,239,235 of NW_011888865.1, forward strand.
TACTCAGGATTGCGTTGCAAACTGGAACACAACAATGCAACTACATAAAAATTAGAGCGAGTTTATCTTTAAAGGCTGCAAAATGTATGGTTCATCAAGAATCATTATCTTCCAAGAAGTTCTTCAGGTTCATGCTGAGTTTCCATGATGCATGCTCCCAAACTAAGTAGCATAAATTTAGAATCGATCTGCATGTGGACATTCCTGGGGATTTGCTGTGAAAACCTGCTAGTCTCTTGCACTGTTTTCCATGCCATGTACACAACTTAGTATATTGAACAAATAAAGACTTGCTTAAAGAGACTGTATATGCAAATGGTTGAATTTTGAATGTGCATATAAGTACATACTGAAAAATTGTATTTTCCCCCTGAAGTTAAAATGAATGTAGCATTTGTTTAAAGAAAATAATAATAATAAAATAATAATAATAATAATAATAATAATAATAATAATAATAAATCTGCTGAGATTGGCCCAAAGGACTCTTATTATACCTAGGATCTTAACAGAATGGTCTTTAAGAAAGGAAATAAGAACAGTACAAGTTCAAGAACAATCAGGTCTGCCTTAATTTTCCTGTCAGGGTCTTTTCATCAGTCCTAAAGCTTCTTTTTCTCTATCACCCTACCTTAACTTTTTTGTTGTTTTTTGTTTTTTGTTTTTTTAATCTCTGTAAGTTTCTGAGAACGGTCATAACATATGTAACATGAGTTAAAACTGAATGAGAATTTGCTATGTGACAACTCTGTGCTAAGCTCATTTAGTCCTTAAGACAACCCTTAGAAGTTGATGCTAACATTAACAGTATTTAACTGAATCTAAGATACCATCTCAGATTAATATATGTGCCTCTATACTCACCCCAGATCTACTCAGTTTCACCTGCCTCCCAAGCCTAGGCTGCTTGTCCTGCTTCCAGTTTCAATGACATCTCCAGTAGTTCCCTGGTTATGAAGACATGGTCACCTAGGCCTAGCAGGGGAGGCAGGCCAGAAAGTGGACTGGCTTTCTGATATACAAACATCTAACTTCAGGGGGGTCTCCATCATGTTCACTGTGGTGTGGGCCTCCATAGCTACAGCATTCAAGTCCAGCACAACCAGATCCTTGCAGGCTCTCTCTTCTGCAATGGAGAGGTCCAATAATATATGACAGATGTGGGGTGGGAGGGCGAGGACTAAATCAAACTTTGACCACTGAGTGTCAGGAGAAGGAAAGAAAATTGTTCACCATTCCCCCCACACATCAGAATGTTCTGAGACACAGTGGTTCCACACGGCTTTTCCAGACACTTCTTTCTGATCTAGAACTAGCTGGGTTTCCTGTGAAGCTATGGCCACATATTTCCCATTTTTGCTTCTTATTCTTGCCTTTACTGCTCACTTCTCTTTTTCTATCAGTCTCTGGGATAGCAATCTCCACCTCACACACATCCCACTCCCACCTCCAAAAGCATCAGTATATAACCTTGGCCTCAGGCTATTTTCTAAGATATTCCAGCTAAAAGATGTGGACATGTCATTGATTTTAAGGTGCATTCTGAGATCTGAGATGTTAACATGCACTGATGCTTAGATAGCTAATACCAAGCACTGTTTCAAGCACCTTACACATCAATTGTTTCATTCCACACAGTTTCTTTTTGAGGTAGATACTATTACCTCATTTTCCAGGAGAGTTCTCCTGGAAAATACTATGCTCAGAGTTTATGTAACTTTCCTAAGATCACACAGTAATGGATAGAGCCAGATAGCAATGCAGTTTTTTCTTATTCCGAAGCACAGTCCTTTGGTCTCTACATTGCACTCTTCTCTGCCTTTTTCCTCCACAAAGCTGCACTGGCTTATCTATGGAAGAGAATGTTAGCATCTAGTCTCTGGGACTCTCTCACTTGTTTGAAATATCTATTTAAAAAAATGTACTGATATTGAGTTCATCTTTCTCTTCTTAAAGTCCCATGTCTTCAGCAAAGTTTTCGCTCTACTTCACTGCACACAAACCCTTCCCTTCTGAGCACTTTCAGCACTTACCACACAATGTCATACCTTGTCATTTAAAATGAAGAGATTTTAAATTTACCGAGTGCTTACTAGATACCAGGGACTGTATAGGCATATAGACACATCATTAAATTAATTTTAACAAAAATCCTATTTGGCCGACACTACTATTCCATTTACAGATGAAGAAACTGAATCTTGGAGAGGTTAAGTAATGTGCTACAGTCAGAACGATAATAAACACCAGTAGTTTCCACTGGTTAGTACATCAATTTATCACTCTTTCTATTTTCTTCCAGAATATAAAAACAGGTTTTATACTTTTCTATATCCACCATAGTGTCTAGCACAGCATTGCTTATGTGAAAGACCCTCAATAAATGGAGTGATAAATACATGTAATGAAAGTATGCTGTAAAGTACAGTCGTGAAGAGAAAGAAAACTCATTTTTTTAGCAATAGTGATTCTCTTATCCACAAGTTTTTCTGAGGCTCTATTTTCTTTTAAATATATAAAAATTGATCTCCGTGGTCACTTTTCTTCAATAAATAGAAACCCTTGGAAAGATTCAGCATATGGCTGCTTCATTATCTTTTACCCTCCTATGGAAACTGCCTAGAATTCTCACACTTAGATATATCAGTCAATCCTTCAGTCTCTGGAAAACAATTTCTATATTTATTATTGTACATACTAGAAAGGGCTCAAAAAAGAATCATTTATAAATAACCAATTATGAAAACCAGTCTATGACTGTCAGGGTACAGTTGACAAATGAATTATCTGGATTTTTTAGTCAAGTCAGAATTTGGGCTCTCAACTTTTTAAATCTAGTCATTAATTCTTTAAGACAAGCAAGAGCACTGGATCAGCCATTTTCAGACCCTTTGGTCTTGGCCCCATGCACAAAATCCTAAATCTATTGTAACTACCAACTGGTATTCAGATGTATGTGCAACACTGGTGGACTCACACTGAGTTTTCTCCTACAGAAAATGATCTTTTCTTGCTCAGAATAAGGTTATTTCTTCACAACTAATTGGTAGAGAAATGGAAATTACTTAGTCCAGAAAAAAACTGTTTTCTTTTCTTTTATTTTTGTTAACCATTAAGCCATTTCTATCTCAATAAATTATTTATGTAGCTGTGGAATGAGATGTCCAGGAAATAAAGCCCTACACTCTGCAGGTCTGTTCCCCACCAAGCTAGCAACCTTTTCAACACTACAGAAAAACATAGGAAAGGTGGCTGCTAAATTAGAGGAAAGGGAATAGTAGGATAAAAATGATAGTTTTTTTAAAAAAAGATACTAGTTTTATATCTCAAATAATGCAGTACTTGACAGTCTCCATAGCCAAAAATAGCATGAGCTTATTTTGTTTGCCCATTACAAGCCCAAATCTAATTTATTATCTGGTAGCAAGATTCTAAGATCTTTTCTACCATCAGTGCTTCTCATATTTTTCTAATACATTTAATATCTTTATTTCACATTATTTTTCCCCATATGTATCAAGCTGCATTCACCAAAATTGAATCTCATTCTATCAGTTTCTACTCCTGTTATTGCCCTTTCCAGGTTCCTTCACATGACTTTCCCAAATAAAGCCCCCACTGTAATTCAGCACAAAGACCCTGTCCTTTCTGATACACTGCAAAATGTTTGGTGAACAGAATCCTGCATAATAGTAAGCATAATAGTCATTCAGCCTCCGTACACACACTGAAAATAAGTCAGGTCCCTGGGTACACATAGCACATACAAATATCCACACCAGGCTATCTCTTTCTGAAGGTATGTGTGGGTATGCACCCTGGCATGAATTCTCTGCCAAACCACAGGGATTATCATAAATTGCAGTGCTCAGTAACAATTACTGATCTTGCAGACATATTAAGCTGAAAAATAAAATGACTTTATTATAAGTTTCCAAATCCTGAAATTAAATATTCTGCAAGCCTTTCAATTCAGGTCTAAAGTATCAGTCAAACTCCTAAGCTTGGGTACTAATAAGCATTGACTTAAATATTTTCTTACCAACCAAATATTAACTATCTAACCCCCATATAAGCCAAAAGATATATTAACTACAATAACCTGTAAGCACAATAGCATGATTCAGGTGATCTGACAAGCTGGTATTCTACAAGTACCCAGAACACAGCAATTGATGTTGAATTTTATAATGACATTACATACAGAACATTTCATGATTAGCAAGCACTTTGATGGATGGAGACTAGATTTCATTGTTTAGATGAAAAAGAACACTACTACTGGGATTCAGAAAATCTGGGCCATATTCCCACCCCTGATATGAACCTACTATCTTTCTGACAAGTTAACATTTCTCTGGGCTATATTTTTAGTAGTAACTACAGAGTGAGGCTGGATCATCCTAAAAACAGACAATAGCTTGTCATTCTACAATGTATTTTCAATCTACTGATTTCCACAATGACTCGGTAATATTGGATAATTAATTTTTCATATACACGACCAATGAGAAGCAAAAGTAACTTCATAAATATATGCCTATTTTCATTTTTTAAAAATGTACAGGTCTATTATTCTTTTTAAAAAGCTTTTTGGCTTTTTTGATAATCAAATTTTATAAAGGTAAATAATATTTATCTTGTAACCAGAAGGTAATGAACCTTTGTTATACAGAAATAAACCTTGAGTTTGAAATGTTCCCACTGAAGAAACCCTTCATGTAAAACTTTACTATAGCTGATCTTACAGGCGACATGTTAAACAACAATAAATAAACTGTGCGTCTGGTTTATTTTTAGTTAATGACAACAAAAATACTCTAATTAAACTACGAATTGCATAAAATGAAATCAATTAACCTGTAATATTCATATAATATTCTACATCTCCAATATATTATATTGACAATTGTTACGTGCCATGTTTTTAATGGAGCCATTGTATAGTTCCTTAATAAAACTAAAAAAAATCAAAATAATATTTGGTAGAGATGCAAAGACATCTTAAAAACAGTTTTTCTGGATCTTCAAAATAGACTCAGTGGAAGGCAGATGGATGAGGATGTAATCTATTTGTGTTTCCAGGTTGTGTGAGCAGAGAAATAAATCTAGTGGTTCACGTTGAGATATTCCTTATTGTCAATGGAGAATAGTGCTGGGCCAGAGATGACCCTTGGTAGAGAGGACTCTTAGGAAGCTTTGTCCTCATTTTCCAGAATGGGGGGAAGGGCAGGGTATTCTCTTCTCAAACTTTCTTCTTGGAACCCTCTTCAACATCTGACCTTTGACTGGAGGGCACTGTGGAAGGCAAAAGCCTGTGCTAGCTGCTCCACTATCACGTGGGAGGGTTGAATCAAAGAAAGCTGTTGAGCTTCTGTCTGCACAAGGAGCATCAAGACGAGATGTGTTTTTCTCTTGTGGAGAACCTGCTGACTCTAGATGGAGCTGGTCAGACTGGAGGGACTTTGGGGAGCGCCAATTGCTCACCTTTAGCAAAGTTCACCTAGAACTTAATCTGACATTATTATTAGGAACTTGCTTCTTAGACAGTTTAGGGTTTTCTGAAACTTTTTTCCCCTCTTCAATCAATTCATCCACTCTTTTCTTCCATTTTGAGATTCTCGTGTAAGCACCTTTATATTTCCCTGAAGACTGGAATATTCTTCCAAAGCCTCCATTAGTGCTGCCCAAACCACTTCTCCATTCTTCCAATGGGTCTTAAAGGTCATTTTGCTGCAAATATTTGTTGTTGGATTTGCTTTGTTGGGTTTTCTAAGGGATAACTCTCACCATCCTCTAGTCACGAGCCAAACTTATAAACATTCAATTTCTCTTTCTTGTTTCCATGATTTCCTATAAGAAATTATTTCAAGACAAAGTAAAGAGGTTTACCTTTTAAACTCCTTATTATTGGTCTTTATTTTTGCTAGATCTGATAGCTTCCTCTCAGTCTTATAGTACAGTTGGTTTAAGGTCTCCAAATTCTCTTTCAGTATAGCTAAACCTGCCAGAAATTTGATGTTTTTCCTTTAGAAGAGCAGAGACTCCACTGCCAGTATTTTTGTCTCTCCTTGCATAGTAATAAAAAGTTTTAAGCACAAAAACTCTCACTGTGGTTTTAAAAGCCACCATCTTCCTGGGCTAAGCTATCTTGTCAGTGCTGTTATCATCCAGCCCAGAGCCTCCAGGACCAGCATCATGCAAAGCTTCTCAGCCCTCAGTCAACACTCACTGGTTCCCAAGGCCACCACTGACTCATTTCACATTGCCAGGATCCTGGGCTACAATGGATGACAGAGTATTATGTTCCCAGAACCTCCAGGGCAGAACTCACTGTACATAAGTGAGAAGACAGGAAAAACAAAACCACTGTCTCTCATATCTTCTTCATATCTTGACCCACAAAGACAGTGTTCCTATCCCATGACTCTGGAGTATGGACTAGGCTCTGTGGGCCAGAATAATGGCCTATGGTTCTGGCCACCCTTGGCCCTTCCTGACTGCCTCTAGGACAGAAAAGGTAAATGCTTTTATGTACCTGTAACTGATCTAAGGTAACCCAACCAGTTACCTAGATCTAAGTAACCCAACCATTTACCTAGATCAGTTTACAGGAATAAAAAGACTTCAATAAACTTTTTATTCTGTGGCCTTGGAGACAAAAGTTAGACCATGAAGATAAGAGAAGATTCTGCCTCTCAGTGCTCTGTTTGGTTTGCCTTCAATTTATTTGAGAAAGGGTATAAGAGGGATTATGAGGAGTTCTGTATGAGATTTTAAATCATTTTACTAATTTCATCTTTAAAAAATAAGAAAAATAATCAGAATTTTCGTCTTTTCTTTAATAGATTTTATTTTTAAAAAATAGTTTCAGGTTCACAGCAATACTGAGCAGAAAGTACAGAGATTTCCCATATATCTATTGCCCCCACACATATATAGCCTCCCCACTATCAACATCCCCCACCAGAGTAGTACATTTGTTATAGCTGATGAGGCTACACTGAAATATCATAATCAACCAGAGTCAATAGTTTACAATAAGGGTTCACTCTTGGTGTTATATATTCTATGGGTTCAAACAAATGTACAACGACAGGTACCCACCATTATGGTATTATATAGAGAAGTTTCACTGCCCTAAACATTCTCTGTGCTCTGCTTATTCATCCCTTTCCACTGCACTCCCAATCTTTGATCTTTTTACTGTCTCTACAGTTTTGCCCTTCCCAGAATGTCATATAGTTAAAATCATACAGTATGTAACATTTTCAGATTAGTTCTTTTGTTTAGTAATGTACATTTAAGTTTCTTCCATGTCTTTTATAGCTTGACAGCTCATTTCTTTTTAGCGTGGAATAACAGTCCATTGTCTGGATATAATACAATTTATCTATTCACCTACTGAAGGACTTCTTCATTGCTTCCGAGTTTTGAAGATTATGAATAAGCTACAATAAGCATCTATGTGCAGGTTTTTGTGTGAACATAGTCTATTGCCTTTTTATAAACAAGGAATAGAAGGCTGAGAGATGGCGAGTCACCTAAGACCACCTGGGTAATAGATAGTAGGAACAGAATCTGTACTCACATCTGACTCCTAGGCTTCTACTCAGTCAAATAACCATCCACTATTAGCTATAATCTCCTGTTAGCTGTGTGATAATGGGGAAAGAACACCAAATACTTTTTATAATGCTCACCTGATTGCTTACTCAAGCACTTAACAAGAACAGACTCAGAACTAAATCAAATCACACACCACCAGACTAGCCAAGAAAGCATGGGGCCCTAGTGTAGCATAAACTGCATTGATTGAAATTTAGAGTCCCTGCACTGGAATTCCAGATTCATCATATTATACTTTAAGCCCCTGAGCCCCTCAGTTTGCTCACCTGTAAAGTGAGAATATTATGAAAAGCACCAGGCATATGATTGGTCTAAGCAGAATTTAACTTTATTCTATCATTTATTTTTATCCTGATAGAACCTGTACAAAATCAAATTTTATGGGCTAATAATAAATTTTAACAATAGTTCTCACCCATAGCTGCACATTAGAATCACCAAGGGAGTTTAAAAATGTACTGATACCCAAGACTAGAGATTCGGACTTGATTGATTTGAGCACGGGGATTTTAAAAGTTCTCCAAGTGATTCTAACATGCAGCCAATGTTGAGACTATAGTATGTTCAAAGCTAGTATGAATGAACATTTGTAGATGTTAAGCATTGTCCCACTCTAAAGTATTTAATCCTCACATCTCTACTTGTCAAGAAATATTATTTTACTCTTGAAGAAATTGAGACTCAAAAAAATAAGTATTTTTTCCAAAGTCATATAGCTATAAAATGGGAACACAGAGATTCTAATTTAGGTCTGTCTTCGAAGACCAAGCTGGTAGCCACCAGCTTATGATGTAAAGACACAGGCTCTGCTGGCCTTTTTTACCATACTCTATATATGGTACTTCCCCACTCCTCTCAGAGTCACATCTACTGCTTCTCTGAATTTTTAGCATCACACTCACACTGCAATATCAACAGTCATCCTACTTTGTTCCTAAAAAAAAAGCTACACCAGATAGTAGAGGTCAAAATTCAAGGCCAGCTGAGAGTCGGAGGTGGCTAAATTCTCAGCTATTTGAAATACGATAGTAGAGACCCAAACAGAGCAAATTCCCTCTGAGTCTTTCAGACTCATTTGCTAATCACTTGCCCACCACCTCATTCTTTCTTCAACCACATTGCCAAATGGATCGATGGCAAATAACCATTTGGAATCACTCAGAGTCTCTCCAAATGTACTTGGCAGAAGGGAGGGCAGAGGGAAGGGAAGTGGTGGCAAATGAGACTGAAGGACAGAGAGTACCCTCATCATGGAGATCAGAAACAGGAGGTGATTGATTAATGCCCAATCTTGGCAAGAAGCTGAGGACAGAAGACACATTATCTGACAGTGTTCAATAAGTCCCCATTATTTCCATCACCTGCCATTAAGTATCAAAGTCTCTTGTGGGTTTACTCTAGTTCCTGTTTAATGTCTGACACAGATTCAGTTGGGGAAAAAATTGTAAGGACTGAGCCACATTCAGAATAACTTCTCTTTGGGCTTCCTCTTGGAAGGTTCTCTCCAAATTTCTGTGTCTTTAGTCCCCATCGTAAGACTAAATTAAAAACTTGCTAAGAGACAAAGGGCTAGATCAAAAAACTTGGAGCATCGAGGCAGGAGATTAAGCCCAGGCTTCCTTCTCATTTAAATTTGTTTCCATCAATGAGAGAGAGAAGAAATACCTGATTCATCAGAGACTGAATTCATCCAGAGAATGACATTCTTTAGCAACTTTTATTGGAGAAATGGGTGTAATTTAGTGGGATAATCTTTACCTTTGTCATCAAGAAATGGTGGTGTGCATTCCAGCTGACACTTTTTAGTCCTATCAGCTTGGGCAAGTGACTTAAACTTTCTGAGCTTCAGCTTCCTCTATATATTGGGAATAAAATAAGTCCCTCACAGAGTTATTGGGAGGAACAAATGGACTAATGTATAAGAAGGTCCTTGCAAAGCACTTGCCATCATACCGATTAGTTGGCTATCTCCTGTGGCTAGAGAGAATCATTACCTGTACTTAAATTGAAAATCTCTGCTGCTAGTAACCCAGGAGCAGGCAACACAGAGATTCCCAATTGCGAAGCAGCCTTGACACAAATCAATGCTGACTATTTAAAGCACCTACTCCAGTGACTTTCACTTTGGGGCTCAGTTTGAAAGCATTATATGTTTTCTCATATGTATGCCATGTCTCTCTGGGTCCAAAGTCTCATAGACTCTTCATTGTTCCTCAATTTCAGCCAGTCCAGAGAGCAACTCTTTGAGTTGTTCCCTGGGACTCCTCCAAAAATAAATCTTGCATATGCAAGTTCAAGATTATCATAAAAAAAATAATAAAAATCCATCCAGCCATTTCTTACATGCAGTGGAAATTGTCAAAGATATAATAAAATTAATTTCAAATATGTAGACATTCAGTTAATTTTAATAAATCTTAATTAACTATCTATTCTCAGACATTGTGGTATGTGCTAGGTATAGTTTCCTAGCATAATTTTCATCCCCAGAGGCTCCCTATATAGTGGAGGACACTTACACAAGGAGATAATTTCATGCACTGTGGTATATTCTAGATCGAAGTTTGTCTAGAATGCAATGGGAACACTTTGGTGGGTGGAAAACATTGGGACAGTCAAGGAGCCAGCCTAGATTAAGAAATTTTGACTCACCTATTTTTGAATCCTAGAGTGATTCTAGATACATAGTACAAATAGTTGGGTACATCTAGATTCTGAGGAAGCCATCCCCTTAAAAATTTCAGGCATTTCTTTGCTAGTTTATTCATTCATAAGTAATACTAAAGATCTGCTAGATGTCTGGCACTGTGCTAAGAAATGAAGATAAAAAGAAATACAACACTTTCTTTCCTCTCGAGAAGCTTACTGTCAAAGGGCAGAGTCAAACATGCAGTGTAATAACTGAAAGACAGTGATAAGTGAAATAGTAAGAGAATTGTATAAAGCATGCAGGTGGTCTAAAGAATTTTACGAGTAGGTCTACCTTGGTTGGTCAGAAAAGGCATCCTTGAGGAACAGACATTTGAATTGATTCTTCCAAGGCCTGAGGTAAGGTAGGGTAGTGGGTAGGGTCAGGAAGCATAGGGGACAACCTGGACTAGGACACTGAAACAAAGTCATACAGGATTTTCCAGAAAATGAGAGCCCTCCACTCCAACAAGGGAATTGTCTTTCACTCACCTCATACATGCATAGCACTTTCCACTTCTCTCAGTGTATAACAATAGGGTCTCCCACAAAGCCTAGAAAACCATAGTAAACACTCAAACATGTGAGATTATCCCTGCTTTGACCTGGTCAGTCACGTCACATATGTCAGTCTCTTTCTCCTTCTAAGCCTCAGTGGTTAATGATCCCTGAGGCATCTCCAAGTTCTAAAGTTTTAAAACAATTGTCATTTTTTAATAGACTGTAAGATGAAACTCGGAGGTAACAAAGTACACATATAGCTAGTGACAGAAAGACTAGAATCCAAGTCTCCTGACTCTTAAGCCAGTAATATTTTCATCAACCTGAAGTGAACAAACTAGAGTACAAATATTATGCTGGATACTCTCTGTTCACCCCACGTCCATCCTGCTTCTTTCTCTCTCTCCAGGGAGGCTGATTTTCTATGGACTGCCTCCACCAGGCTGCCCGGATGCCAGGCTTCTGATTGGATTCAATGGGAGTCATGGTAAAAAGATCAAAAGATGGAGAGAGGCGGAAGCCAGAGTATTTATGCCCCTGGCTCCCTCCCTTCTGGAAACATTCCTTTCTCCGAAGGCCATAACACTTGTCAGTAGCCCTCCATTAGGGCTGCAACTAGAACTGCAGCTACAGCTCTCTCCAGGTGCTGGTAGCCACTCCCTCCTCCCCTGACACTTCGGACCTAATGGTGCTAATGGCTCCACATGATTGCTAGCACAAAGGTGCCTATTTGACTTTATTGTAGTTGTTCCAATATGACCACAAAATTAAGTATCTTAAAACAACAGATATTTATTCTCTCAGTTTCAGAGGCCAGAGTCTGAAATTAGGGTGTCACAGTAGGATTATATTCCAGAGACTCTAGAGCAAAATCCATTCTTTCCCTTTTTGAGCTTTTGGTGGTTATCTACATTCCTTGATTTGAGGCCCGATCACTCTAATCTCTACCTCCATGTTTACATCATCTCCTCCTCTTCAGTCTATGCTATCTTTTTCTGTCTCATTTTTATAAGGACACTTGTGGAGGCATTTAGGGCTCACCTGAATAATCCTGGATAATATCCTCACCTCAATATCCTTGACAAAATCAAATCTATTACCTTATAAGGTAATATTCACTCTTCTGCTATATAAGGCAATATTCACAGTTCCATAGATTAGGATATGGACATATTTGTGGAGGTTACCATTCAACCCACTATAATAGCTCACTGTTTTGTATTGGTTTTCCTTAACTCTGCCGTCCCTGTTTAAAATAATGCCTTCCTTGGACTCTCCTCAATTACTCTGTCTGCATCATTTTTTTGATCCAATCTAATACAAATGCCCTTAGGTTATCTTTGCAGTGTACATGAAAGTATGGGTATAAGAAGCTATGAGTCAAAAAAATACATCAATTTTACTTATTAGAAAATACCTTAAAAGATTACTTTTTCTATTTTAAGAAAACAAAAATAATGTAGAGTGAAATGCAAAATTCACATGAATTTTAGAGACAAAACATATGATTTAAAGAAAATTTTTTATCCACCGAACGTCATTTTTAGCTTCACTCCTGATTTTTTTCATCCAGCCACTGGGACAAGTTAATTCTTCACTGCTGCAAGATGTAAGAGTTTTAGCTCACCTTAATTTTTTAAACTGATTTCTGTTTTTAGTGATTAGCCTCTAGGCTTAAAAGATATTACCCATGAAAAGCAGAGGTTTTGTGTTGCTTTGACCACATTCCCTTAGGGGCCAGAAAACTCATTTCACCTCTTTCCCCAGGTTACCAGCTGCACAATGGTAAGATGATCAGGTAGTGGAATGACGTTATGTTGGTCAGGTTAACGAGATTTGTAGTATTGGACCATACATATGCCTTCATTAAAGGAACTCTAGATGAGAACTCATTCTAATATTATTGTCATAGCTCTGGTCTCCATCGATGGCCCTGGGTGACAAGTGAAAGGCGAAAGTGAAGGCCATTTCACATAGTTATGGTCACCTGACCAAGAAAGGACAGAGCCAGACAATTTTTCTGTTTTGACATTTATCTAATGTATAACAACAATTAATTGTCCTTAATTTACACTCCCATAGATATTTGTTTGTACAGCTGTCCTTACACCACACTCTTGCAATTGTATGTCAGTCCATCTCTCCTGCCACACATGAAAGGACAGGCCACATCTCCATGTCTGTGCCCCAGTTCCATACACAGTGATATGAACTTCAGTGGAATCAGTAAACACTTGTTAATTGAATTAACTGTTTACCTTTGCTTAAATTGTACCAGAAGCTTAGAAGATAAGAATGGAAGTCAAGGGCAGGCATAATGGACAACAAGAACAAACAAAATTTAGTATCTTCTACACAATCTTACCATACATAAAATCGATTGGCCTAACACCAGTAATTCTGACCCCAGCTCCACCTCCATATTATCTGATGGAAGTTAAGGAATGAACATTAGCCCCAGAAAGACAGAAGTTTCTTGACATCAATACAGATATGCCCTTAAGGGCCAAAACCCAGAAGCAAAAGGAGACCTCATGTTGTGACAGCTTTGCTATGACCGGTACTGGGAATGTCCCATGATTGGCAGCTGCAGATTTGAAGTTTATCTAAACTTAATCCCCAGTAATGATATACCCTTCGTGAATTAGCTAGTGCCCTACACAGCTGTGACCCACAATGAAAAAGGTTCATATGATCTTCAGTTTAGATGTGTCGGTTATATTAGGATAAGTGGCTTTCTACAAAATTTCCATCACCTCGAAATCATGGACACTTTATCCTCTCCTCAGGGCCCATAACTGTCTTATTAAAACCAAATATAATTTTTACTATCTCAGGAAATCTCCATTAGATCAATAAATATTTGAGAGGAAACTCAAAGCTGACATCATATTTATTTATTTCTAAGAACAGTTCGAGTCAGAAAAACAATCTAACAAGCTTTCTTTTGAAAGATATCTCAGTCTCTTGTGTTACAAAAAAATGTATCTTTTCATGTCTTATATATTAAAAATATACTGAGCACTTACTACGTGCTAGTTAATGTGTGATTGTAATGCAGGATACCTAGATAAGTAGATAATGTCCCTGCATATGAGGGCTTATAATCTATAGAAAAATGAAAACACAAGAATACTTAAATTATAATTTGATAAGGAAATTTAAAAAGGATGAATCAAGTTCTTCGAGAGAACAAAGGAAGAAAATATTCATATAGATTTAACTGGGAGATTAAAGGCTACAAAGAGAAGATTGTCTATAAGAAGTGCATAAAGGATGGCTAAAAGTTTGGCTAGCAGACATGAGGGGAAAATATCAATTGAATATGTTCTAGTGTCTAGAAACTATCTTAATAACAGTCATAGCCAATTTTTATTGAAGAAATTCCACGTGCCATACACTATGCAAAGGGCTTTACATGCATTATCTCATTCAACCCTCAGACAACCACTTTTAAAAAATATTTGATTCATTTAACAAATTCCTGTTGAATGTATATCATGTGCCATGTATTGTTCTCACTATTAATAATACTCTTGAAGATGAAGAAATTGAGGCTTAGAGAATCAGTAGAGCTGGGATTTGAACCCACATGATCTGCAGTCTCATAGCAGGGCACTACATAACCTCCCACAGTCAAAAGTGTCCTAGAGTTGGGCTGTCCTATATGGTAGCTACTAGCAACATGTGTCTATTGGGCATTCGAAATCCGGCTTGTCCGAACTGAAATGTACAAGTGTAAAATACATAGGAAATGTTGAAGATTTTGTATTTTTTAAAATGTAAAATATCCCTAAAAATTTCTTCTACTACTAACATACTAAAATGATAATAATTTGGGTATATTGGCTTCGGTAAATACATTATTAAAATTAATTTCATCTGTTTTTTGTTTTTATTTTAATTAATGTGGCTACTAGAAAATTATAAATTACAAATGTGGCTAACATTATAGTTCCATTGGACTGCTCTGGAGATTACAAAGGTGAGTACAGAGACACCTTCAAGATGACTGCATTGCAATCCAATATGGAGGAGATAGGACTGTATATAAAGCAGTATCATGCAAGCATGTGACAATGTCAATGAGAGACACACAAATACTGTAATTTAAGGGTTCACAGGAGACAGAAAATTCTTCTAACTAGGATAATTGGATATCTCTACTGGTTTGGTTACAATTGAATTTTTACAAAATTCCAAATTTGAATATTTTCTCTAACCCACAGGCTATCATAGAAATACGAAGAACCCCTGAAGCCCAAAGGAAAATCTCTAATTATGACTACCGACGGCTCAATCAACCACCTACATAGTAACAAGAAAATGAATTAACAAAATGTATGGCTACTCCAGAATCCAATTACTTCAATACTGCTAATAAGGAGCAGATTTCCTTCACCTAGTAAACAATTCTTAAGTGCCTACCTAATGCTGAAACTTAGATACATTATTAGATTACATAAATAGTTAACTTACTGGGTCCCTTTTGCCTTCTCTATCCAAATATTACAGAAGACAGTGTAAGGCAGAGAACTGACCAAAAGGTAAACAATTGAGTGCAAGAGAGGAAAACAAGGGCCCTCAAAATCCACAAATTAATAAGTAGCCTCTGAATGAGAACAAATTATATCATCACAGCCCCACTTGACTCTACTGGTTTTTCATTTTTGATTAATTTAAAAAAATCTCAATCTAATTTAAGAGGCAGTAGGATGTTTTGAAAGATAAACAAAACTGTCTGCAATTTGAATTTCTCCTGATTTTGTCCGGCTCTGGTTTCACATTTACCTCATTCTCTCGATTGTTATGGACTACTTATACTTTGACAACTCAAAGAACCAGATGTGCTTCAAACAAAGAGGCCAAATTCTTCTCCTGAGAATTCTCCTCCATGGGAATTTCTATAAAAAGCACTATAAAAAGTGAATCTTCCTGGCAGCTTTTTGAAGGTAAGCTCTTTGCTCTGCATGGCATTAAGTTACCTGGAGACTGTTCAACATTTACAGTTCTGGAACTCTAACTTTCAAATGCAAATGTGATACAAGCAAAACTACTTGAGACATGAGAGCATATTGAGATGTCATTGTAATTACACAGGACACGGACCTGGCCAACAAGCCAGGACTATATACGTGCAGCGGTGGTGTGCTTGAAGCCAATTCCTCTCTCTCTTCAAATCCCAGAGGCCCAGCCAAAAATAGAGACAAACCAAAATGGTGTGAGCACCTTTCTGGAATTGTAAACACTGACAACCAACTCTCTAGTGCATGGGCCAGTGGTGAGTCTACCACATGCTAGGCACACTACTTACTGACTTTAGTTCTCACAACATTGCTAATTAGAAATTGTTCACTCTCATTTTCAAAATTAGGAAACTGAGCTACACAGTGATTCATGACTAAAATCAAAGCCAGAAGAAAGTCACTTGCCCATAGTAGAACAAGGATTGAAAGACAGGCTTATCTGAACTCCTGTCCATACTCTCGACTACCATTTATTTTAACAATGTGCAAATAATCCTCTCCATCATTCTGCAAGGTATTCGATATAATTGGGCAAATGAAGACATAATTGTTAACCATGTTTTTCATCTGTAAAATGGGTTAATGGTTAACGGTCTCATTATAACATCTGGTTGTTAAGAGGTCATCTGTGCTTCTTTGTACACATTTTATTTTGCCTAATTGCTTCCCATTTTATTCCATGAGGGATTTAAAATGGCTTGACCAGTTACCTAACGGCTCTAGCCCTTTATTTTTATCTATAATGGGGATAATGACACCAGCCATGTGCTGAGACATAGAGTTGCTGGAATAAAATAATGGATCTGAAAATACTTTATTGCTAGGTGCTATATCAATATGACTTTGCAAATGAGCATTGCAGCTGAAGAAGAGTTTAAGAATCAAGAGTTTTATTTCTTCTCTTCACTTATAAGAGGGTACAGTGAAGGCAAATAAAACACTTCATCCTCTTGTTTCTAATTTTCAGTTACCCACAAACATGGGATGTGCTTCTTTTAATTAGTTCATCATATTTCTAGTGCTCACAGCTTCAAGAATCCAAGGAAGTATGGCAGGCAGACTTCATTTCCAAACATTCTACCTGGTAGAACAATTCTGGAAAGATAAGCAAATACTGAATGATCAGCTTTGGAAATACTTAATAACAATCCCCAAGGTATCATATCTGGACAGTGCCATTCTGTGAATAAGATTAGAGAGTAAAGTGAAGCCTTCACAGGTAAATACTAAACCAGATACTAAACCACCACCAGACACTGTACATAAATTAGCAGCAGCTGGAAAGAATGTGGAGACCTCATCACCTGGCATTTCTCATGAGATGGTGGGAGAAGAAAAGAGAAGGAAAATGCATGGTGTGTGGTAATGTCTCCATGTCTGTACACATCAAACTTTTCTCAAACATGCAAAAAGATTTCTCAGGCACTGTTAGAAAAGAAAAAGAATGGAGAAGGGAATAGTGTGGTTCTTCTGGAACAGGAAGTGGGAATGGAGTCAGTCTAGACTCTTCTCTACAATTCTTATCTTGCTGGTTCCTAACTGAACTGTCCCGATTCTCACTCAGGCACCATGAAGTATATGATATTCCGAGTACACTTGGCTAGTTCGAATCCAATTAAGCTGTGAACTCTGCTCCCTGAAGTTTAAACAAGTGCTATTCAAGTCTCCATTTCCTATATATATTTTTGTACCCGAATAGAATTTTAAGTGAAAGTTCTTGTTCATAGATTTGTGTAGACACAGAGATTGGGGCTTGAAAGGGTTACTGAAAACAAATGGTCTAAAGTCTCTAATTTTACAGATTTGAAAACTGAGTTACTGAAGGGTTAAGAATATTTGCTGAAGGTCATGTAGTTAGTAGTGTCCTGTAATCTAAGAGCCATAGAAAGAAATAGAATAAATGTGTGTGTGTGTATATATATATATATATATATAGATTCTATTCTATATCTATATCTAGTATAGAATATATATACATATATATACATATATGTGTATATATATATACACATATATATATATATAGAATAGATACATCTATTCTATGCTAGATATAGATATAGAATAGAATCTAGATATGGAATAGAATAGAATAGAGAGATCTCAATCAAAAAAGGTTACATTTATTTTTCCATCTAAATGGATGACAAGATAAGCAAACATTTATAATAGTGGGGAAAGGCCTAGAAAATCTTATTCAATCCCTTGAAACTTTGGTTTTATAACCTATGAAATGGAAATGTTAATCGTTACCTTAATAATTTTGAGAATTTAATAAAACAACATGAGCAAAATACCTTGGTACAGTCTAGCACATCATAGCTATGCAATAAGAATTAAACTTTTTCCCCTCTTACGAATTTGAAAAAAAAAAAAGAAAAAAAGAAAAGAAAAAGTAGTAATAGAATGGTTCTGGTGGTTATAGTGGTTATTAACTTATTTTTTTCAACACACTTAAATCC
The DNA here is from genome assembly GCF_000151845.1 of Pteropus vampyrus. Classification (NCBI taxonomy): domain Eukaryota; kingdom Metazoa; phylum Chordata; class Mammalia; order Chiroptera; family Pteropodidae; genus Pteropus; species Pteropus vampyrus. The sequence goes on from NW_011888865.1 coordinate 6,257,542, forward strand.
TAGCATTGCAAGTCAAACTTGAAACAAACAAGACTCAAAACTTTAGACTTGTAAACAAAAAGCAAT
>NW_011888865.1:6257657-6258537 GCF_000151845.1 Pteropus vampyrus
AACTTATTTTTTTCAACACACTTAAATCCTAGCATTGCAAGTCAAACTTGAAACAAACAAGACTCAAAACTTTAGACTTGTAAACAAAAAGCAATCCAGTCACTACATTAGCATAAAAAATATCCAAATAAAAACATTCACATTTATCACATTATTTCTTCAGGTTGTCACATGCCCATGAGCATCATCTTCTGTATGAATAAAACTATTTACTGCCCTAACTGTGCTCATCTCATATTCATAAGACCAAGTTCTCATGTGATCCAGTCACCATCACCCTTCCTTTGGCACCAGCTTGAACTCAAACTCTGTCTCTTCTTTCTTGCAACAAATTGCACTGAACCCTACACCATATTCTCTGACTTCCTAAAACAGTATTTATATTCAGTTGTAGAAAAAAAATAATAATGTGCATTAATTAAAATGTGGCAGTACACATTTTAAGTAAGAGAAGGAGGGAGATATTGGCAGAAAAGCAATCTGGTATATGACTATGACCAGTCTGCGATTGAGCTTAGTCTGCTACTAGGCTCCAAATAGATAAAGATTCTACTTAAGAAAAAAAAAATATATTGGAAACAATAAACAAATACAGTAAATGTGTAGGGTACAAAATCAATATACAAAAATCTATTGTGTTCCTATACACTAACAATAAAATTTCAGAAAACAAAATTAAAAATTTTCTTTTGCAATTACAACGAAAAGAATAAAATACCTAGGAATAAATTTAACTAAGTTTATGAAGGACTTAGACACTGAAAAAAGACATTATTAAAAGAAATTGAAGACATAAAAAAATGGAAAGATATTCCATATTCATGGATAGAAAGAATCAACATAGTTAAAATGCCTTATCACCCAAAGCAATATACAGATT
>NW_011888865.1:6258587-6274154 GCF_000151845.1 Pteropus vampyrus
TGAAGACATAAAAAAATGGAAAGATATTCCATATTCATGGATAGAAAGAATCAACATAGTTAAAATGCCTTATCACCCAAAGCAATATACAGATTTAATGCAATCTCCATAAAAATCCCAATGGCATTTTTTAAAGAACTAGAGCAAAAAATCATCAGATTTGTATAGAATCATAAAAGATCTTAAATAACCAAAGCAATCCTAAGAAAAAAGAATAAGGCCAGAGGTATCATTCTGCCTGACTTCAAATTATACTACAAAATAATAATAATCAAAACAGCATGATATTGGTAGAAAAACAGACATACAGAACAATAGAACAGAATTGAGAGCCCAGAAATAAACTCACATATATACAGCCAATAATTTTTGACAAAAGCGCCAAAAATATACAATGGAGAAAATAAAGCCTTTTCAATAAATAGTGCTGGGGAAATGGAAAGGCCACATGCAAAAGAATGAAACTAGATGGCTATCACTATACACCAAAATTAACTCAAAATGGATCAAAGACCTAAATACAAGACCTGAAACAACAAATTACATAGAAGAAAACCTAGGTACTAAGTTACATAGAAGAAAACCTAGGTACTAGGTACTGGTGACTGGATGTTTCTGCAAGTGGAAGCAAGACAATTTGGAAGTAAGATTTAAGGTTCAATAATTAGTGGGCAATTGAGTTATGAGGGTTAAAAGTAAAGGATTAGTTTAAGATTCTAATTTAGACAAGCTACAAAAAGCTCACTATCTTCAATCTAAGGGATACATCTTGAAGCATTAAAAAGTAAAATCAGAACAATATGAGAAACTACTAAACCACATAGTATGCTTATAAAATATGTAAGATCATGAGCAGGTAGTCTAAAATAGTGCTTCTCAAATTTTAGTGTATATACAAATCACTTGGGAATTTTATTTAAAAAGGAGATTCTAGTCGAATAGGCCTGATATGAGGACAAAGAACTTGTATTTATCACAAGCTCTCGGTGATGCTGATGTTGTCCCACAGACCACACTTTGAGTAGCAAGAGTATAAAATACAAAGAAGTAGGTCTTCAAAATGCTTTTAAACAGATGTCAACTATTTAATGAATAGATAAAGAAAACTGGCAATGAAAGACTTGGTGCGGTGTAAAGGTAGGGAGAGGGTTAATAGGAGAGTGTTGCTTGAGGGGACCACATAGACCTTGGATGTCTTAGCAGCTCTTCCTAGGAGGTCTTTTCAATGTGTGAGATGGAAAGAACGAGCCCCAGGTAACTGCATAGTTTTTTCCATCACAGCCAAGAATGTTCACCTTCTATAAAGGTCCCCTTGGCTTCTTCCTTTGCCAAGACTCAAAGACTAGAGATGGAGATGAAAACATTTAGCAATCAGCTCCCTTAAAGAATGTTAAAAATATACAACAGGGATCTCTGTCCCAAAGTAAATAATTATTGTTTGCCAAGTCTTCAGAACAATGGATGGAACAATATCTAAATCTTGTTCTCCTTTACTAACAACTGCCTGCCTGTTTTTAACTTGCAGGTGTGTTGTCATTGTTTGTTTGTTTAACCTGTTTTCGAATTAAAGGTATTCAATAAAATCACTTTTTAAAAAGATGCATGCTGACTTCCGCCCTCTAAATATACTGCCATTTCTATAACATTAATGATTCCAAGTATCGTAATCAAAAGAATCTTAAAAGTCAGTTAAAACTACCAGTGATTCTATGCCAAATATCCAAGTAAGTGATCAACTACCCTCTGCTTAAACACCTCCAGTGTTGGTCAGCTCACCAGTAAGCAGATTTCAGTATACTTTCAGACAACTCTTTCAGAAAATTCTATCTTATATTATCCCAAGCTGGCCTCATGATTTTCATTTATTGGTCCTAGTTCCACTCTGTGGAGTCACAAAGAAAAAGGTAATTTCTCTTTAAACAATAGTTCTTAAAATGTTGAAGACAGCTATCATAAGCTTACAGAATCCTCAATTGTCCAGCTCAAAAATCCTTGGTTCTTTGGATAATCCCTCATAGAAAATGAATTTAAATCTCCTCTCTATCTGATTACCTATACTCTAAAATTACTTCAACTTTTCTCTTAAACTGTGGTGTTTTCAATCAAAGGGAGACTTCGATGGGGCTCTGCACAGCTTAGATTAAAATGTGACTATTACATCCTTTATATTAGTTATTTTTCTACCTTAATGCATCTTAAGATCACATTAGTGAGGGAGAAAAAGAAAGAGAACATAGATCCAGAGAAAGAAGGATCTTAGATCAGTAACCTCCTCTCAACTCTTAGTAGCTATGTAAGCAAGTTATTTAACTTTCCTGAGCTTAAAGTTTCAATTTGTAAAATGGCAAAAATTAAACTTAAAATTAAAGACAGGCATGAGATTTAAATATTAATGTATGCAAAAACCCTAACAATGCCTGGTATATAGTAGGTATTCAATAAACTATAAATATTATTATTAATTGTGGTGTTTTGGAAAGCCATGTCATAATTTATATTTTATTTACAATCACTTTGAAATTCTTAATTCCTTTTTATATCATATTTCACTAGCATAATCATTTTTTTGTGAAACCAATGGCATACCTTTACCTTTACCTATTTACTTTTATTTCTTTCAAATGTTAATCTATCGATTCTGGGTCATTTGAATTCTTTATAGATAACAATTCTAGAATCAAATATTTTAACTACTCTACTCAACTTTGAACCATATAAAATTCTAATCAGCAGAACATTATTTAAAATACCATGTTTGAACAGCATGTCGCTGTTTCTAATGTTTTTTACATGTAAAGCTTGTTAAAAATAACATGTAATTGTTTAAAAGTAAAAAAATACTAAACAATCAAAAGCTATACACACACACATATACACACAAGGTTGAAAGAAGAGGCCTATGCTGCTGGAAATATCACCAATCAGATAGCATTAACCCTTTGAATCCAGCCCTTAGACCTCTGTGAATTACTCTTTTTATACTAAATCATCCTCATACAGTTTCACCTATTCAAAAAGGTGTCATGGGAGACTCTGACATCATGTTGAAATCCAAGTACAGTAAGTATTCACTTAAAATCCTCAATAGGTTCTGCAACTAAATAAAACATATAAAGAAACCAGTTTTACCATAAATTAATTGATATAAACAAGAATTAAGTTCCTATGACATCTCATCAACAGTATAACAAAACAACATTGAATGAAACAATGTTATTAGAGCACCTGCCATATATATCATATATACCTAACCCACCAAAGAAGGAAATTATTCTACCATAGATGATTTATTCTTGGTGAACCCATGAAGTCTAATAGTAGTTATTGCTTCCTTTTCTAAATACTTACAATGTCTCTTCTTTTTGTTTTAAGATTTTACTTTTTATTAAGCAGTTTCAGGTTCATAGCAAAATTAAGAGGAAAGTACAGAGATTTCCCATATGCGCCTGCCTCCGTACTTGCTTAGCCTCCCCCATTATCAATATCATCTACCAGAATGGTACATTTATTACAACTGATGAATCTACTTTAATATATTATCATCAGCCACAGTCCATAGCTTACCTTAGGGTTCACTATTTGTGTTGTACATTCTATGGGTTTGGACAAATGTATAATGACATGTATCCATCATTATAGTACCATACAGAGTATTTTCACTGCCCTAAAAATTCTTCTCTGTTCCAGTTATTCATCTTTTCCCCCTCCAGCCCCTGGCAAACATTGATCTTTTTACTGTCGCCATAGTTTTGACTTTTCCAGAATGTCATATAGTTGATATCATAAAGTATGTAGCCTTTTCAGATTGGCTCCTTTCTCTTAGTAATATGCATTTAAGCTTCCTTTATGTCTTTCCATGGCTTGATAGCTCATTTCTTTTTAGCACTAATAATAATAACATTCCATTGTCTGGATGTACCACAGTGTATTTATCCATTCACCTACAACATATCTTCTTAATAATCCTTTCTAATTTCTTGACCAGAATAAAAAAATCTGTCACTAATGTTAAACTACTAAGGGATGATGAAAAAAATTATTTCACACACCCATTTAAAAGAATGTCTAGTTAAAATAGGAGAGTATTTTTCAAATATATGCTATAGAGAAAACTATTCTAGGAAGATGCTCCATTTAAAGGTTTAGGAATGACTAAAAACATGAGAATGTCTTGGAAATTTTAAATTAAAAATAGCCTACTAAAGACACTAAGAATTCTTATGGAAGAAATTTGAATCTGTTGAAATTGAAAGTTCCTCAATATATTTGGTCACGGAATTATTCTGTATAGGTCACTCATAGAAATTTTTCAAATCTATTTTTTTAATCAAATGCAGTGAAGAATAAACCTCTCTTACACAATAAAAGGTAGCCATTTAAAGTTTAGAGTTTGATTAATTCTGACAAATGTATACACTCATGTATAACCACTATCACATAAAGACAGAATATTTCTAGCAACCAAAAAAGTTGTCTTGCGCCCGTTTTTACTCTCACTCCTTAAAGACCCACAACTCCAGACATTTGATCAGATTTTCCTTTTCTAGAATTTCATCTAAATAAAATCGAACGGTACATACAGTTTTATTTCTGGTATCTTTTACTTGGCATAATGGTTTTGAGATTATATATATATATAGACATACCAATATTTTTTTATCCATTCACCTCTTAATAGACCTTTATGTTGTTTCCAGTTTTGAATTATTATTAATAAAGCTGTTATCTGTATTTATGTATAAGAATTCGTATAGACATATGCTTTCACTTTCTTGAGAAAAAAACCTGTGAGTAGAATTACTGGGTCATATATTAATTAGGTATGTATAAATTTATAAGAAACTGTCAAACTGTTTTCCAGAGTCGGTTAAACCATTTTACACTCCCTTACATTTTACATGCATAAGTGTTCTAGTTTCTCCTTCACTAACAATTGGCATAAACTTTTTTAGAGTTACGTGTTAATTTCTAAATATTAGGAGTTTTCTCATGCATTGTTCTGTTACTGATTTATAATTTAATTCTGTTTCTATGAGAAAACAGACTCCAAAATTTCAAACCTTTTAAATTCATTGAGACTTGTTTTATGGATTAGCATATACTCTGTCTTGGTGATTATTCCTTACACATTTGCCAAAAATATGGATTCAGTTCACATTGGGTGGAGTGCTCTACAAACATCAAGTTAAGTTTCTTAATAGATCAAATCTTCTACATGCTTCCTGATATTCTCTTTAGTTTTTGCTTATCGATTACTGAAAAGGACTTTGAAACATTTAAATATGTTAGCTTTATTTCCCCTTTCATATCTGTTAATTTTTGCATCATGTCTTTTGAAGCTCTATTATTAGATTAATTGAAATTTGTTAAGCCTTCATGATGATTTAACTTCTTAGTCATTAGTAAAATTTCCTCATTATCATGAGTAATATACCCTATTTTGGAAAACAGTTGGTCTGAAACTAACATAGCTATTCCTGCTTTCTTTTGATTCATGTTTGTTTCTGCATTAAAGTACTTTTAACTCATCTAGGGATTCATATTTAATTAGATGTTATTATAGATAGCATAATTTTTTTTATCCAGTCTTATGTTTGCTTTTAAATGTTATGTTTAGACAATATATAGTTAATATAATTATAAATATGGTTAATTTTTATGTATTCTGTTATTTGTCATTATCTTTTATACTTCTCATTTTTTTCTCTTCTGTTTTCTTTTGGATTATGTGAACTTTTTTACCCCACTTTATCTCTGCTATTAGTTTATTAGCCATAAGTCTTTTTATTTTTTTAGCAGATATTCTAGGGTTTACATTATCAACTAAACTGATCAAATATTATGCCACTTCATATATAATTTTAAAATGTTCATTTCCCCCTCTTTCTGTTTTTGGCATTATTATTGTTATATAATTTACTTCTACTTATGTTATAGATCCTAAGATACATTATTATTTTTGCAGTAAACAGTAAATTATCTTTTAAAGAAATAAAAAGAAAAATCACTAATACATACCATTTCTAATTTTTTTTATAGATTTATGCTCCATCTGGTATTGTTTTCCAACTGTCTGAAGAACTTCCTTTAATATTTTTTATAGTGAAAGTCTACCAGAAATGAATTCTCCCAACTTTGGTTATCAGAAAAAAGTTTTTATTTTGCCTTCATTTCTGAAATATAGTGTCACTGGATACAGATTTCTAGGCTGAAATTCTTTTTATTAATTGCTTTTAAAATGTCTTTCTATTGTTTTCCAGCTTCCGTTGTTTTAGATATAAAGTTTGAAGCTATTCCTTTTTTTTTTGGTCCTCTATGTAATTTGTCTTTGCATATCAAGCTTGAGGTTCATTGAAATTATTGGATTTATTTCTTTACAGTTTTCTTCAAATATGGAAAATTTTTCAACTATTTTTTCTAATATGTTCTCTCTGCTTCCCTACTCTAATTTTAATTACACATTGGCAGAATTAAACTTCTTGATAATCGTCTAGCAGGTTACTGAGAATTTTAAAATGTTTTCTTTTTTTTTTCTCTCTTTGTGTTGCATTTTGGATGTTTTCAATTGCCATAATTTCCACTTTGGCGATCTTTTCTTCTGTAGCATCTAAGTTAATTTTTCATTTTACAGCTCAGCAAGACAGCATACTCTGTTTGACTTCTCCTTTTCTGTGCTATGGCTCATAAACTGCCTCTAGGCAAAAAGCAAAAACAATCACAGGACACTCCTTATGTGTTCCTCTTCTCTCAGAGGTCACAACCTGCACAGCTTCCTTCTCATCCAATGTCTAAACACAATTGTCACACAAATTGTACCCAATTTTGTAGTTGCTCACAGTGGAACAGCAAGTCCAATAACAGTTTCTCTTTCAAGGGCACAAAATTCTCATCCTGTGTAATTTAAGGAAATGCTACTAGAGAATTTATATCAATACTTTAGATTTCTTTTTATATTTCTGAGTCATTACTTTACTTTCCCATAATTTAATACAATGATAATTAATTCATAGGAATTTAAAAAATGAGATGTCTCTAACTGTAATTGGTATTTAATAGCCAAAAGACAAATTGCATGCACTTCATTTGAGGAGGAAAAAGCTTAAGCTAAGTCAGAATATTTTAAGTATAGTCGATACAGGATACACAATGAGTAATATATTGCATTTAATTTATCAGAAATTCTTAGATATTAAAGAAATGGTTCTTGCTTAGTTTCCCAATTAAACCATTAAAATCAGGCATCAAAAAGATCATCTAATATTAGACTAGAAAGAAAATATGTATCATATTTCCAACCCTCACATTTTATAGCTTTGGAAATGAATCAGAGAAGTAACTTTCATTTCCTCAAAGCAACATAGCTTGTTATTGGAAGACTGATGTAACCTGATTCCCAGTCCTGTGCACCATACACCTGGTTTCCTCTTACCTCAAAATTAATTGTGTACTGAAATATACAATGCTGTAAAACTAATCAGTATAAACAAATAGAATGTTATCTTTCTAAAAGTTAGAAATATTTTTCAATTACTCCCATGCTGTATTATCTTTAAATTGTTAATTAAGCAAATATTAGATTAAATTCTACTATATAGCATCATTTATAGCAATGTTTGCTCTATAAAAATCAAGCAGCCAAATTATGGTACACAGAAGCTGGGGAAAAGATATATCTTTTTTTATTCCATGTGTTTCACTTGTCTACTCTTTAACACTCTACAGTATTATATTGAGTTAAAGTCTTAGAAAATAGTTATTATTTGAGTTCATGGAGGTTTTATAAAGACTTACATCCTGTATTAAGAATCTTAAGTCCTTATAAAATATCTGATCCCCTCAAGAGGTCCCCTAAGGTTTTATTTTTACTATCCTACTTAGCAAATATTTAAGCAAATAATTCATCTAAATTATGTACGTAGTTGAGTTGAATTTTGGCAAGCTTGTGTTAGGGAGATTACATAATGACCTGAATGATGTTCAAACAATTCAGAATTAGCTATCATTAAAGAAGCTTATAATTCCTTTCACTTGTTATTAATACTATATTACCTCGCCTGCTTGAAAAAATGGACCCTGAGTTCAAAGGGAGAACGCACCATACTAAATGAAAGCTAAAATGTGATCCAAAGCTTCTGAACCTCAGATAGCTTCCTACTGGCATTGTCAATGCTACATTCCAGTGCCTCCTTTTGGTCCAGCATTAACCAAAAACTTTTGTCAAAATTCATGCTTGAGACAAAACACATTAGCTCAAGTGAGTTTGCAGTTGAAAAAAGGAGAATGTTAAACTCAGATGAAATGAGTTTCCAGACATGCATTTATATAATTATATGCAGATAATTATTAAGTGCATACTACATGTTAGTCATTGTGCTAGGGAATACATTAATATGTAAGTCATAGTGATGATTAGTAACCTGTATTATCTTGTCCATTTGTCTATTTAACTGTTGCTTGCTTTCCCCACTCAGCACCACCAGCGAACGCTGGAATGAAAACTTCATCAACATTCTATATGTCTTCTTGTATCATTAGCCACTAGATTGGTTCCTGCCATATAGTAGGTACCCAAAATCAGATTATTTGTTGATCAGTTGAATGAATGACACTTCTCTACTTTCATGAGAATTTGATGTCAAAGAAATGGTTGAGAAAGTTGATAGAAAAAGGCACAGTTCAAATGAGGGAGTTGGAAATTTTTAGAACATTTTTACTGTAATCTATCATATTTTGTGATTCTAAATTTTCTGGTTCATCAAGTCAGCATTAAAAAGAACATTTGTTTATATATTTAATACTGTATATTTTAGTGTTTTTTTTCACAACTATTTATTTCATCTCATTTTCACAATTGTAACAGATATTAGACTTTCAGAATCTAAGAATTAGAAGGGAAAAGAAGGAAGAATCAAGTGTTATCTGGATGATGTTAGTTCCCCGGGCAATCTCTGCTCTTATTTTAAGTCTACCTTGAGGCCAGACTTACCAGAGCACTCATAAAAAATAAATAAATAAATAAATAAATAAATAAATAAGAACTAGTGAATAACATCAACCTTATAGGCTGTTTCTAGGGAAATCAAAAGAGAATACAGATACAAATTCTTACAACTTACCGACTGAGACAACTGCTAATAAAATAATTATACAAATGGACATAAAACTGAAAAAATGTGATAAGTAGCACTGAGGAAAAATATAGAGAATTATGAAAGTGTTAAAATTTCAGGGAGAGTAGTGAAAGTCTTGATCTAATTTAGCTTGAGATGTTTGCTCTGGAAGGCTATCCTGAAAAGGGGATTTTTTTAAACTTTTTTTTTAATTAAATTTATTGAGGTGACATTGGTTAATAAAATTATATAGGTTTCAAGTATATAATTCAATAGTATATCATCTGTATACTGCATTGTATGTTCACCACCCAAAGTTAAATCTTCCATCACCATATATTTGACTCCTTTTATCCTTATATACCTTCTTCCCTCCCCCCCTTTCCCTCTGGTAACCACTAAACTGTGTCTCTGTCTATTTCACTCATATGTGAATCTAAGAATTAGAAGAGAAAAGAAGGAAGAATCAAGTGTTATCTGGATGATGTTAGGTCCTTCTTTAAAGGAGCTCTTTAAAGAATGAGCAGGAATTAACAAGGCAAAGCCAATTAAGGAGCAAACGCAATGGCAATGAAGATTTAGTGAAAAGAACAGTATGCAAGTCTCTGAGGCTGGAGGAAGCATAGGGTCTTTCAGCAATGACAGGAAGGCAAGTGAGGCTGAACCCAAGGAGTAACTAAGAGAATCAATGAAAATAGACTTGGACAGGAATACACTATGGTAATAATTTTGATCTTCTGTAGCAATAAGTACATTCAGCACACAGATATTGGTTTCTAATACCACTCTCCAAAAAAAGAAACCAGGGCTCCTAGGACAGAAAAGATATATGCTGAACCTATAGCATAATATAGTTCCAGAAAGTAAGGAAATCCTCAAAACAATAACAACAACAACAAAACAAACCTGTGATAGAAGTATGTTAAAGGGACAACAGAGTCAACTGGAAAAGCTTCCAGTAGCCAAAGCTGGAGCAGTTTGAGCATAACGATAAAGTGTTAGTTGGATTATAACCCAAAGTATAATATATTCATGAGTTCATGCTGATATAAATGAGTGAATAAATAAATAAATAAGACAAATATCCCTGTGCAGAAGTCCAAATAATTTATGTAGATATTCTTCCCTCAGGGAGGTGGAACACAACTCCAATTCCTTAAGAGTGAGCTTCACATAGTGACTTCCTTCCAAAAAGTTTAGTACAGAAAGGGGAAAAAGAAGTTTACAGAGTAGAAACTTAACAAACAGTACCTTAGTGAGGTTATCAAGGTTAACCCTGACAGAGATAAGTCATACTGACAGCACGTGCTCTTGACATGATGTGATGAAGATGGCACATTACTTCTGAACCCACATCCAGAAACCCACATCCCACTCTAATCATGGCCAAAAAAAAAAAAAAATTGCAATATAGGGGCATTTACGAAATACATGACCAGTAGCCATAAAAAAAATGTCAGGGTCATTAAAAAACAAAAACAAAAACAGAGAAACTGTCATAGCCAAGAGGAACCTAAGGAGAAAGATGACCAAAGGTTCCCTACAGAGAGTCCTGGAATATAAGCTATGAACTAAGGGAAATTGAATAAAGCATGGGCTATAGTTAATAATAATGTATCAAGACTGGTTCATTAATTGTGACAAATGTATCATACTAATGTAAGATGTTAATAGGAGAAATTTGATATGGGAACTCTATATTAACTTTTCAATTTCTCTGAAAATTTAAAACTATTCTAAAATAAAATATTTTCTAAAAAGAAAATAAAAGAACAAAAAAAAAAGCCTTTATCTGAAGTCACAGGCCTGGTCTATGGTCGAATCAGGACCAAGTTTTGTAGAACTCTGATTTAAATGTATTTCAACCAGATCACTCAGCAATAAAAAGAAGATATCCATTTGTTTCTCTATGTTGCCAGCCCCCTGAGCAACATCAACATCCTTGTAAATGATGTTCTAAAGTCATACTAGTCGCACAATTCTGAACTTCAGAGGTCTCTCCCTGCACTTCATACTGGCCATGCGCACATGGCACTAATAGACAGGAAATGCCAACTGCAGATATTTCCCAACACCTTATTTCCCTACTTCTCTTACTCTCTGAACCCAACCTTTTCCAGAATGGTGAATTCCTATTCCTTGTCACCTTCCTATCATTGCCATTGCCTTTGCTCCACTATTTCCTACATACATTGGGCATCACTCCAAATTCTCTTAGGCTCTTAGCACTCAGCACCTGCTGCCTCCCAATATGCAGTCTACTGATCTTCCAGTCCTGCTCCCAGAATGCTCAGGGCTATTGGCAAAGTACTTAATTGATTGGCTCCAGAGTAATAATATCCAATCTCTGCTGGACTTCTAACAGTGTCCGCTGATCCCTTTCCTTTTCCCTAAGTGCCCTAGTACCAAGGGCTTTCAACAGCCTTTGAGACCTTGTCCACTTGGTTTGAATCCCTGGCTCATATACTCTTTCTCCTTTATTTCCTCAGATAGAATTGTCTCCTGATAGAGAAGATTGTGGTCATCTGACTCTCACTTCCTCAGTGGCCTTCTGCCTGCCCTGGCAGGAACACCCTCCCTAACTCCCATCCTTTCTATCTCCTCATGCTCATCCTGGCAGCATGCTTTCCTCTCTCCACCATCTGCTCATCTTTCCCAAAAGAAAAATTGTCATAGATCTTTAATGCACTACCCCCAACCATTGTTTTAAGTCCCTCTCATTTCCTGAGGGGGCCTTGTCTCTTGAATTGTCCTTCCTTTCACTCTTTCTCTCTCTCTCTCTCTTAAGATTTCACTGTCTTCCATATTCACTGCTTCTCCTTCGCCTTTTAAACATTTCCCTATCCTACAAACAAGCTTTGCTTAACTGTACTTCTGATTGCCAAACAAACAATAATACTGCATTAATTAATCATTTCTAAATGATTCTGTTTGATAGGCATTTTTTTTTTTCAAAATAAGAACTGAGGCAAAGAAAAAATATGCTAATAAATCATATCAGTGGCAGTAAAAATATGGGCACTGCTAGTCAAGAGGCTCTCTAGCTCCATCTTGGTTTTCATGTTCTACGGTACTCTTACTTCAACTGTCATTTCTCTGTCTTTCCAGAGCTTCTAGATAGATACTGTTTCAGAGCAACTTCAATCTGTCTTATATTGTACTAGGTTGTCGACTTGTCTAAAATTTTCTTGAGGGAAGATTTCTTGCTTTATTTTTCCCTAGCACAGTGTTTTGTGAGTAATAGGTATTCATCATCATTGAAAGAACTTTGTTTCAGCCTCACCATTAATATTTGGTTTTTAAAAATAACTTGTAACACTCTATTATTAAAGCATTTGAGGCTGCTATTTTCCTTGTTAAGAAGTACAAAAAAAGTTAAAATGAGGAACACAGCCTAAGGATTTAGATGATATGGAAAATCACCCCTACAATTTACACGAGATAGAGTCTACATGCTGACAAGGTAGGTCATTGAGAATAGGATCCCATTTTGGCATATGTTTTGCACAGTGCCTACATCAATAAGAACTTGTGGTGAACAAATTGAGGATAAAAACAATGTGACTGATGAATACAATGAGTAATGAGACTCCTATCATTTACTTTCAGCTCTAGCATTACATAGCTAGCCTTTAGCCTCTAATATAGAGCTTTGAAAGTTAAATTCTTCAACCTCAGAATCAGAAATAATAATTGCACACATAGCTGGTTTCAAAACAGTTTTGCTTAGGGTAATAATCACAAAAGAACAAAGTATTGCTCTTTACTGAGATGAATAAATCAACAGCCAAGCATTCCAGAGAGGACTGTATGCATATGACAAAAAAAACATATTCTATTCATTCTTCTAAGTTCTTTCCTTCCAAATAGTTGTATTTGTATTTCTCCTTAATTAGAGCTGCTGGGTTTCATAGTTGCTTAATTAAATTGGGAGAATATTAATTCTGTGATGCCTTTAGAAAAAAGTTTCTAATTATAGGACCAATCTGCCAGTAAAAGTGAAGAGGCCAAAACATTTTAATAGCATAGTTACAGGGAAGAAAGGACAAATACAGTAAGAGAAATACTTAATAATTAGTCATGCTATTAGCTAAGTTTTATAGAAATTGGTCATGGTCTTTGATTTAAAAACCTTGATGTAAGGCCTGGGTATATAATTCAGCACTCTAAGCTCAGATGGTTTCAGTAGCTATTTGTTCTCCTTCAGGGAAAATACCATATCAAAGGCTCAGCACGGCCTCTGCTGTGACAGGTCAGACATGCAGCACCAGCAGTACTTAGTCATCTGTGGTGAGAGAGAGCCCATACTGTTAAGATCGTGCATATTCTCTATCTGTGTCTCCCTGACTACCTTATCCTTAACCCACTGTGCAATTCTGGGATGACCAAGGATAGAAGTTGGCAGGCTGGCATTAACTCAATGAGTCATTTTAACCACATGATTTTGTCAACTTTTATGTGATATTTACTCTCCGTAATAGTTATTGATTGCTACGTAACAAATTGCCCCAAAACTTAGCAATTTAAAACAATACACATTGATTATTTTAGCTTCTGTAGGTTAAGTATCCAGGCACTGCTCATATGGGTCCTCAGCTTCAAGTATTTCACAAAGTGGAAAGAAGATGTCTTCCAGGGCTGGAATCTCATCTGAAGGTTCAACTGGGAAAGGATCTGCTTCTAAGAGTAAGCTGTTATTAGCAGGACTTGGTACCTTGCTGGCTGTTGGTTAGACTGCTTTCAGTTCCTTGCCACATGGGTTTCCCCACTATGGTAGTTCGCTTTGTCAAAACCAGCAAGATACAGAAAAAAACTCCTAGCAAGATGGAAGTGACTATCTCATGTGACATAATCTGGAAGTGATATTGCATCAGCTTTGCTACAATGTTTTGGCTAGCTGTACTAGCTAGGCCAGCCAACAATAGAGAAGGGGATTACACACACAGGGCATGGATAACAGGAGATAGGGAACACTGGGTTCATCTAAGAGTCTGCCTGCCATAATCCCCCATGCATATTGTCATGAGACACAAAAATCCGCACGTTGTGTGCCCACTCTTCTAGTCTTTCCACTTGCCTCTTCTCCAGACCTGCTTGATTCCTACCTTCTAATATTCCAATGCTCCTGACCAACTAGTGGAGTCATTTGCCACGTCCCAAGAATAAGTAAAGTATATCACTATCCATGCCTCTGACCACCCTCTGTAGAAAGTTGATAACCAGGAACTCTTTAAACCTCTGCCCACTGGGAGTTTTTCCTTTAACCATTACCTTTCACCTCTGAGTGGAGTTGTAGTACAGAATACTTATTTTTAGTTTATACTATCATATTGTACTAATCTATTCATGAACCATGCCCAGGTCTTGCTTTGTTTTATTTTGTGTTTTAGTACTAAAAGTACATTTATAGCTTTAGTTTTAATTGCAAACAATATGTCAATTGCAAAAAAAAAAAAAAAAATATGGACAAGTTTAAAATAAATTACTTGTGACACTATTATCCAGATATCATGTCTGCTTATACATATATACAAATATATAAATACATGTATATGCAAGTATCTGAATATACATATTGTTGGGTCTGGTATTTGATTTGACCACTGCTGCTGTTTCATGGATAAAGGCAGAAGGCACAAAACTCCTGGACCAGAGACAAATAACTTTATTATTCAAGGCACAGCAAGCAGCATGAGCATCAATGTGGTTGCATCAGTTCCCCTGGCCCCCAAGTCTCACGGGAATAATGTGGAGAAAACAGATTTTTTACTTTTCCATCATACCATATAAAGCCTGCCACTAGGCTATAGGTGTGAACTGAGGGAGAGACATCATGTAACAAATGTAGATAATTTGGCATTCTGTGCTACCTCTTCAGGTAAATTACCATGCCCTCCAGGCCTACTCTGGTCTGATTTCTAATTATCATTGCCATTATATAATAGATTGCTATTCTGCCTTTCCAAACTTATGACTTATTGGGTCTGACAATACTCCTATTTTTTTTCCCCTCTTTAATTCCCCCCCACTTCCACCCCTGACCTATGGATGTTGCCATTTCCCTTTTTAAGAACTGGATCTCTAAAGGAGGGGCATCTCCTCTCATGCGCTTGTGGCACGCACCCGGGGCCTGGTGCACCCTGGGGTTTGGCACCACGGCACACTCGGGGGGACCTGGCGCACACAGGGTATGGTCCTTGGCTCTACCTAAGGCACGAACCCAGGATCTTCTGTGTGTAAAGCAGATGTGCTAACCACTACACTATGGAGCCATCCCTGACAATACTCTGAACAGGCAACTCCAGCTACATAGTCACTTAATTTCTCATGGTCAAGCACTTAGTCTATGTTAACACCCTGAGCAGCACAGCAGGAACCACATTTTGAAGAGTGATTAGCTCTTGCCAATAGATATCATGTCCTTGCCTGTGCAGTGATTAAACACACAGGCTTTGCA
>NW_011888865.1:6274744-6278240 GCF_000151845.1 Pteropus vampyrus
TCCTATTTTTTTTCCCCTCTTTAATTCCCCCCCACTTCCACCCCTGACCTATGGATGTTGCCATTTCCCTTTTTAAGAACTGGATCTCTGAAGGAGAGGCATCTCCTTCACCCGGGGCCTGGTGCACCCTGGGGCTTGGCACCCCGGCACACTCGGGGGGGCCTGGCGCACACAGGGTATGGTCCTTGGCTCTACCTAAGGCACGAACCCAGGATCTTCTGTGTGTAAAGCAGACGTGCTAACCACTACACTATGGAGCCATCCCTGACAATACTCTGAAAAGGCAACTCCAGCTACATAGTCACTTAATTTCTCATGGTCAAGCACTTAGTCTATGTTAACACCCTGAACAGCACAGCAGGAACCACATTTTGAAGAGTGATTAGCTCTTGCCAATAGATATCATGTCCTTGCCTGTGCAGTGATTAAACACACAGGCTTTGCAGAGATTCCACTCAGTTTTCTTATCAAAGGAAGATTCTTTTAGTTTCATTAGATCTACTAGGTCTCTTGGTCACAAAGGTGAGGCCCCTCTTACCATAGCCTTTCCATATTATAAAGCTATCTCCTGCTCTCGATCTGACTCAAAAATGGCAGCTTCAGGGTCATTTTATAAATAGGTTGGAACAATATTTTCAAGTGGTATATGTTTTATCTAAAATCCAAAAATGCTTTAAGCTTCTACACCTCATTCCTAATGGTGGAAGGTACAGGACCAATAACTGTTTTATAGCATCCAAATATAAATATTTTTAAAATTTATTTTCTAATTATAGTGACATACAATATTATATTAGTTTTAGGTATACAATACAGTGATTAGAAATTTATTTAACTTATGAAGCGATCACCCTAATAACTCTAGTACCCATCTGATACCATATAGTTATAACAATATTATTGACTATATTCCTTATGCTGTGTTTTACATCCCCATGACTATTTTTTATAATGGACAATTTGTACTTCTTAATTTTTTTTACCTCTTATCTTCCAACTGTACTCCCATCTGGCAATCATCAATTTGTTCTTTGTATCTATAAATTTGTTTCTTTTTTGTTTGTTTATTTTGTTTTTAAGATACTATATGTAAGTGAAATCATATGGTATTTGTATGTCTTTCACTGTCTGACTTATTTCACTTAGCACAATACCCTCTAGGCACTGCACCAATAACTTTATTTTGAAAATGATGTCTCAGTTTGCCCCCAGATGATTTCACCAATATGCAGGTCCTGAAATATTATAAGTTTTATCTTCCGCACTCTATGTCTTACACGATAATTCATACTGCTTGTAATTTTCTACTCACCAAGTCAGATTAACTTGATGTCATCAATATACTACAACACATGATGTTTGGTTGGAGTGAACAGGAATGAAGAGTGACAAAGGGATATATTTAGGGCACTATATATAGTCTCTAGTCCTATGCTACTTAAACATGAGAGAAAAGAAATGTAAAAATCAAATAACAATGAAATATTTTATATAGTATTTATCAACTTGATAGTAGGGGTAAAATGATGTAACAGTTTAGAGAAAGGCAAAAGCATTGTAAGCCATATGGTTACTATGAGCCAAAATATAGACCTAGAATTGTACATGGGCTAAAACAGAAATAAATGTATTTATTATTAATCTTTCTGTGTACACAGTCCAAACAGCTTCAATTTCAATTGGATGATTCTTTACCATATGACCATTTAAGAATCCAGGCACAATACAGGCTTTGTTATCTTCAATACATGCTTTCCCAGGTCACTTCAGACTTGAATATGCCATTAATGAAAAGGAAAGAGTTTCATGTATGCAATAGCTTTATGAATCTAGAAATGGCACACATCATATTCGATTGGCTAGAACTCAGTCACATAATTATACCTAACTATAAGTAAGATTAAGAAACATATTCTAGCTATAGGAGTATTAAATAATTAACAAGATCCATTTGAAAATGAAAATACAGGGACCCTTGTTCAAAAAGCAGAAAAAGCTCTTAAAGATACAAAATTGAAAACCTTTACCTTCTATGATCTTTCTGTTTGTCACAGTTTTTTTATTTGACATTGATGATATTCTAACTAAAGAATTACAATCTTAAATTATTAGCATGATTTTTGCCATTCATCATTACATGTGCAATGCCAGCTTTTGATGCAAATATGAGTATTTAATTCATATGTGGAATCACTAAAATTCACAGGTTTTTTCACAATTTGTTTTTTGTAACTTGTAGATGTATACATATTTTGTTCTTACCCGAACAGTGGAAACACTGCCCAAAATGAATTCAACTATTTTTATTTCCCTTCTTGATACATTCTGCCAGCACTCTCCACCTTCATCTTACTGATCAGCAAGAACTGAAAAAATAAGGAACTATAGATTACACTGTTTTTGCTTTTCTTCTATGTCATTATTCTCAGTATATGTGGTTGGCTAACATAGGGATGTAACATGAGGAGGAAAGGATATGAAAATGTTTCTTGGTCATTTGTATTTTTTAGAACATGATTGCCTTCTTCTTTCAAAGTAAATTCAGGTTCAAAGTGTCTCTCAAGGTGGTCTCTAAAGGCTGTAAAGGGCTCGTTTCTTTAGTCATCGATGTAATACATTGGCCTTGTACTCACTTTGAGTCTCGCTGAACTTCCCATACATGATAGGTGCACCTGAATTCTGTGCTCTTGAGGCACTGTAAACATTATAGGCAAATGAGCAAGCAAGGAACAGTAGACATGTATATTGTGCACAGCTACTCTGCTAACGCACATGCTCTACTATCTCATTGGACTTCAGTTACAAAACAGAAGGTCAAAAGTAAAATTATTAAGAAAATTTTGGTGAGTGATAGCAGAGCATTAAACCAAGCACGGGCCCTCTGAGCACCGTGTCCAATGAAACTGCACAGGTTGCACACTCAGTAAGACAGCTCTATCTAACTATGCACCCAGAAAGAAATTAAGAAGAATTTGGTTTTATGAACCAAAAGTCTTTGTGAAAGAGTTAATGCTTGAGAAAATGTAGGTATGTAAACAGTATGGTTTCCATTGTTTATGCATTTGTCATTTACAGTTATGGTGGTCATATACCAATATATATGTCTAATATATGCCAGGTATAAGACCTTTGCAGGAATTATCTCTAACTTGCACAACCACCCTGGAAGAAATATTATTATCATTCACAACTATCGTTCACAAAAAAGATGAGTAACCGAGCCTCACAGAGGTTAAGTGCTTTCCCAGGGCTATGAAAGCAATGTCCATTTCACACCAAAATTCTTGACCTTTATGCTCAGATATCCACTCCATATAGATTACTGGTAATCAAATTGAATCACCTTTTTAAAAAAGATATTTTTCACGATCTACATGAAAAGATATTTTCCTAATCTTTATGTAACGAGCCAAAGACAACCTCAATAAAGCTTATAGGAGAGACCTTTGGTCTAATTAAACCTAACTCCAACATGAAACATGTCTCCTTTCTATAA
>NW_011888865.1:6278290-6280829 GCF_000151845.1 Pteropus vampyrus
TTTGTGAAAGAGTTAATGCTTGAGAAAATGTAGGTATGTAAACAGTATGGTTTCCATTGTTTATGCATTTGTCATTTACAGTTATGGTGGTCATATACCAATATATATGTCTAATATATGCCAGGTATAAGACCTTTGCAGGAATTATCTCTAACTTGCACAACCACCCTGGAAGAAATATTATTATCATTCACAACTATCGTTCACAAAAAAGATGAGTAACCGAGCCTCACAGAGGTTAAGTGCTTTCCCAGGGCTATGAAAGCAATGTCCATTTCACACCAAAATTCTTGACCTTTATGCTCAGATATCCACTCCATATAGATTACTGGTAATCAAATTGAATCACCTTTTTAAAAAAGATATTTTTCACGATCTACATGAAAAGATATTTTCCTAATCTTTATGTAACGAGCCAAAGACAACCTCAATAAAGCTTATAGGAGAGACCTTTGGTCTAATTAAACCTAACTCCAACATGAAACATGTCTCCTTTCTATAATGTCACTAAGTGACTATCTATCCAAGTTTGACTATTCCAAGTGTTGGAGAACTCATTTATTCTCAGGTAGGCATTCCATCTGCAGAAAGGCCTCAGCAAAGCAAATCTGAATCGAATCAAGTGCTATAAAAATGTTAAGACTGCACATTTTCATGGCATAAAGCACTATTCCAAAATAAAATTAGGCTAAGGAAATATATTTTAGGAGACATCTATATAACAATATTGTTTGGGAGCATGAAAAAAATGTTTTCTTCCATTATTATTACTTATATACAATTTAATAGTTTCTCAATGAGAAAAAAGTCTATCTAGCAGACAGCTGGAGGACAGGTGAATGAGTATGCAAAGACTGCAGTCTCTGGTACGTCATGTCTTGCATTTTGATGGGCTAGTGAGAGACAATGTAAGCAATAGAAAAAGAACAGAGTGCAGAGTTTTAAAAAACCTGAATTCAAATCTTAGTTCCACAATTTTAGTTCCACATCTCATTAGGTATGTGAAGTTAAAGTAGACACTTAACTCTGAGTCTCTGTTTCCTCGCCTGGAAACTGAGATTATAATAATATTTCACAGAATTGTTAAGAGAATCAGGTGAACCTGATGAGTTGATATAGGTAAATGTTCTTTTTAAATAACAAGATGCTATACAAATATAGATGGTATTATGCCCCCAGTACTTAAAGTACATGAACGAATGTAAAAGTAAGCTGAAGATGAGAGAAAAATTGACTAAAAGCAGGGCAAGATATAAAAGGAATGAAGAAAAAAGTGAATGAGAGGGAAAACAAGCACTGGAAGAAAACTGCTGCCTGCTTTTATGAAGAGACTATTTTTATATCTAATACTGTGCTAAATGTTCTCAGAAAAAGTTTTTAATAATAAAGACATAGAAAAGGTGATCTTCACCTTAACTGTTTCCTATATTACAGTTTTCAAGCAGAAGACCCAATCTTATTATTTGTCATGTCTGCGAAATTGGTTAAAATAGGGCTAATTTGAATCTCAATTTTCATCTATAAAATGGGAATGATAAATAGCTTCCTAGATTGTTGATGAAAATTAATTGAGAAAGCATCTGTGAAGATATACTATGAATATGTGAGCTATTAGTGTGAGTCTGCTCACAAGCACAGATGGGCTGGTACAAATATTGATTGGATAATAATTCGGTAGGTTCTGCAAGGGGCTGCAAAGCTGCGCTAATACCTAATGACATTTGAAGCATGAGCCAGGGAGAAGCAGAGCAATAATCAGGATGAAGAATCTTTGGGAAACCATATTTATTTTCCTATAGAAACTACAATTAAGACTTTAGCTCAAGGAGAGAGAGTGAGATCTGATGCCATCGGGCTACATTCCAGAGTCTCAGATTCCCAATGCACACTTGGAATTCATCATCTCTATTTGACAAATATGGCCATAAACCTGAAACAGGACAGTCAAACATAATTAAAGACTAAATGACTGTTCTGTAATGAGAAACAAGTTTTCTTTTTTTAACTTCAACACCCTGGGGTATTGCATTATGGCCCAAGAAATTAACATAGGAATACATTCAGATGGAGAAATGGTGACTTCAATAGTAGCTTTTCCACTGTTTAGTTCCTTTTGAATCTAATTCTTGGATTTTCAGTTTCCCTCCAAGAAAAGGTAATAATTGAAAATCCACAGTATGTTGAATCTTGGGTTTGTCTGTTGGTTGGTGTGCTGCACAGCACACTTTCTTTCTCTGTAAAGAACACTCCTACTTTGGTGGAATTGGCTCTTTAATTCCATGCAGTCCTGGTGGATCCTAAATAAAAATATTTCTTTCTTGAAGGGAAGGCTGGGTAAGGGGGTCATGATTTAAGTTTCGCCAATAAGACATTGAATGCAAAGACAAAGGACTTGAAAATATGGCTGGAGCTGACTCATTGTGCCGCACTATTTGATGAGGCTATGATTAACTCTTGCTACCTGATTTCCCAAGGGCTCTCTTGTTTCCAAATCCTTCTGACTGTGGTTCCTCAAATGTTCCTTTGGTTCTGTGAGTCA